>NC_068402.1:21601714-21901714 GCF_023724105.1 Carassius gibelio | reverse complement strand
TACGTGAAAAGGGTTGGGCTATTCCGCAGCTCGTGTCCCACTTCCTCAGGTGTGATACTCACAATTTTATAATGTTCTAAGGAGACAGGCTTTAGCGCTTCTCACGTTCCCACTTATATTATGTTGTGAATTTACATCTGTGAGATGTCTGTGAAGTGAGTGGGCTTTTCCATGGCTCAACTTCCATTTGTGATTCTCACAGTGCTATGAATCTATAGATGATGGTCAGTACTGAAGTTTGCATTCCCACTTCTTAATCAGTTGTGCTGCAGAACAGAGCAGGTTCCTCTCTGTATTCCACTTAAGACTGTGAGAGATGTATGCTCAAGGGGTGGGCCATCACACAGTTCGTGCACCACTTCCTCACCTATGATGCTCACGATATTATAATGGTTTAAGGGGATGATCAGTATCACTTCACACACTCCCACTCCTTATAATATTTGTAATAATTGTTCACAGGTTGGGGGGGGGTGGTCTCTGTATGGCGCTTACATTGTGACATGCCTTTGAAAACAGTGGGCTATTCCGTGGCTTGCGTCCGACCTCATCAGCTGTGATTCTGCTCTACAGTGCTATAAATCTATAGATGAATCAATAGATGATGGGCAGTATTTCAGCTGCACTTTTTAAGTCATTGTACAATAGGACAGAGCAGTTTGCTCTCTGTGTTGTGCCATGAGATATATGCTAAGAGGGTGGCCAATTCCGTGGCTCACGTCCCACTTCCTCAGCTGTGGTCTTCAAAGTGTTGTACGTGTGAGGAGTATGTTATGATTGTGGGTGATTATGCGAATGTTGCTGGTGTGTCCCTGGTGATGAGGACTCCTTTGAGTCTTTTTTTGGTTGTTGGCTGCCATTAAGGCACTCATCCCTTCAGCATGACGATGTGGGCATTCATTCCCCAAAGTGTCCTCTAGGGGACACAGTGCAAGTTTCCATTCGATAAGGGAATGTCTCAGGTTACTCATGTACTCATTTGCACATCTCCTTCAGACCAGGAAGCTAATTACGTGTTCTAAAGGTGCCCTTATATACCTGTTGTCGCACCAGTAACAGGTCATATGCCAATGTCAAGTTCATTGTTATGTTTCCACATGCACTTCAGACACCAGTAATGCTGAAGACATTCCCCAAAGTGTCCTCTAGGGGATGCAGTGTCTCGTTCCCCTTCTCAGGGAACCATGGTTACATGAGTAACCTGAGAAGTTATCTTGTTTAAGTTAACAGAGGGCCTCAAAGTGATTTTTACTTTGTTGCTTTTGGCCGCAACAGAATAAAACATTCTCAGAGAGACCACCATCTGAGGAGTTACCCTGTTTAATAAATAAGTACTTAAAGGAGAAAGGATAAGACACGTCAGTTTCTCAATTTAAAAGAAACTGCAAGTAATAGTGCAGGGGGAAGTCGAATTCAAATTTTGAAAATACGGTATTAATGTATGGTATTAATGTATGAGATCATCGAATCTTTGAATGTGTGACCTCTAAGATTCCCTGATATGCTGAATAAACAGTAATTACAGCTGACTATCGATGGTTAAGGTACAGATCCAGACCCAGCTCCTTCGTCTTAATGTATACTTTTTTTTCTTTTTCTTTTTTTTTTTCTTTTTTAAATCAATCGGCAGCATCAATACCCCTTAGCATTGCTTTAACTGTGCGCCTCTGCTAGCTAATGAAATCTGTGCAAAGCTCCTCCAGCTATCGATTGGAGGGAGCTCTAATGTGCCGCTTGAGATCTGGCAGCTCCATCTCTACCTTTTCTCTCTCACCTCTCTCTCTTCCCTAACTTCCCCTTCGTCCACTCTCTCTTACATAGCAAATAACTGCTGAGCAGACTTGCCTTGAGCAGCATATCGAGCTGGGGTGCAGAACTATGGAAATATTTCATCAGACATTTAACAAAGTATTTAAGGTCAAATAGACATGTGTAAGAGTAAAATATATATTGGATGAAGTACCGAGCTTTGATGAAATGAAACTGCCTCACAATACAAGAAATAACTGTATCTTGTGTCTATCAATGAAGTCATCCAAAGACGATAGTATGGAGCTGACATTTCATGACTATCTCATGGATATTGATATTAAGGTTTGCTTTTGTAGACTATACACCCTGCTAGACAATCAGACACTGGACCGAAAGATACTATATTTTCCTTATTTGCTACAAAGTGAATTTACAAAAATATAATAGGGTTGAATTCATGGCAGATAGATGTTGAAAAATAGGCAAAAAAAAAAAAAAAAAAAAAAAAAAAAAAATATATATATATATATATATATTTATATATATATTAGAGCTACTTCTCTAGTCAGAAAGCACAGGCAGTTTTCTCAAATGTTACATAGATAATTCTAATAATGACATTAATACAGCAGTCAGTTCTAGTAATTCAATTTGGTTGGCTGAGTGGTGCTTAAAAAATTCTAACCGTTATAACAGAAGCACATCATGGAGACGTCTATTTGACATCTACATTTACAGCTGCAAAGTGAGTGTCTGCTCATCTGCATTACATCTATAGGACTTATATCAGTTGTCACATAGACTTTTTTACTTTTTTTTTACTTTTTATGTCTATGATTTAGAATGTATGTAAAACTAACATCTTAAAGACGTATCTGAAATGTTTGTAAACAAAAGATTATTTCCATATCAATCAGTCTTTAACAGATATCTTGCATATGTACGTTTGCTATCTGGTGATATACAGTCCAATGGCACTGCAATGTTATATATCATATAGTTTTTTTTTTTTTTTTTTTTCTGCTGGTTACATAATTATCCCAGTAGGTGGTAACAAGTAAATGTCTTTAAGTGATTTAGCAATTTTGTTCAAAATCACTAGGGCTGCATTGAAAATTGTATACTCCCCTACTTTAAAGTATAGGTGAAAACGATGTGTTAAAACAGTGTTCAGCAATGCAACTGGCACTGGTAGGGGACATCTTGACCGCAACAATATTCAAAATAAATCCTGATTACATTCATACAACATACATTCACATTCATGTTCACTGACTATGGGCCAGATTTACTAACAGCTTGTGTCAGCACAAACTGTATTTTGGTGTTAAAATAGTACTGTCAGGATTTACTTAAGATGCACAGTAAAGAGTTAACACTCAAAAGGCGTGGACACAGTTATTTTTTTGCACCTGACCCTATTGAATATGCATTTGTAAGAGTTGCCCTTTAAGACGCAAAATGGGAGGAGAGTATTAAAATTAATCATGCAATGTGATTTACTAACTCATTCGTCAAATTATTTGTATTTGCGCCATTATTTAACGTCACAGAAAAGCATGTCAGAAAAGCATGGCAGGTGGTAATTTGCTTTGGTCTTGGTAGATTGTGCTCGTTATTATGGAAATGATGTGGCGGCATCTTTGTTCTTAAATGTGCACATAGTTATTAAATGACCAAACAGAATTTTCCCCTCCCATCAGCGTTTTTATGGAATTGCGCTCTAACGCTAATTTGCCCTGTTTAGTAAATCTAGCTTTATGTCTCTAAAATCACCCCCTGCACCCACTCTACTCCCTATAATACTCTGCTAATATAGACCACATAGTTCATTAAACACTGAATGAGCCAGAAAGTCTACGGACTCCATTTTCCATCTGCCGAGTTGTGGGAATTTTTTCAGCGTTACTCTCACAGGTTATTTTATATTAGCCATCCACTGAATGTACACCAATTGTGCATGTCATTGCAGTGCACTGTGGGACTGAATAAATACACTTGATAATGGTTTCGGATACAATTATAAATTGCTGTCTCATTAAATAGTTCACTATATGAGGGTATCGATGATACTGTATGAATTAAAGCGGCCATTCAGGAATGAAACAATGGATGGTCTTCATGAGCAAGTCATTGAATCATTTGTTCAACCGATTAGTTCATAAACATATACATTTGAAATTCACTACTGTGAATAAATGCATGTAATGATTCAATGTTGTGACTACAGTGTAAGTTACTCAATATTAACTATAAAAGCTACAGTATATTGCAAGAGTTGGCAATTTCAAAATTGTATGAAAGACTGTTGAAGCTGGGATAGGGTTTAAAAGAGCACGAATTTAAGTTATGTAATGTGAACATTGAACATTAAAAAAGGTTGTTTTGGGGAACTGTGTTTTGTTTTTTTCTTTTAATAACAATCACATTTCTTGTCTGACATCAACTCTTTAGTCTTACTAGGCTTTTGGCTGAGAAAAAGCTGTGAGGGTTTTGGTCAATGAGGCTTGCAGTAATACCGCTCTCTCCCTTTCAAGGAGAGATCCAACAGTCTGTATCACAAGGGATTAGACCATGGGGAAATGTTCCTAAATACTGCCAAGCAAAACTGCATTAGAATGCACGGTCGACTCTAATTAAGGTGGTTTCTAAAGCATTATGTGGTGCAGTTGAGCAGGCCAAATACAAGACGGTGACACCCGGCTATTGCCAGTTGCTCCAGAATGAAGACAAACCTTTCCTTCTGTCGGGAACTGGCAAACCCAGTGATGTAGTACTCCTCTGACCACAAAGGCTGTCACAGCACCATTAGTGGATGTTTTAACCACAGATTTTTCACAATCATAATGTACTGTTATCCTCACTCTAGTGTGAAAAGAGATGTCTGTTTCAACTGCACTGGATTGGAAAAGCATGGAGACTAAATATCACATTAAGGAGTAAATGTTCCAGATGTTCTACAAATGAAACAGCCCTGCAACAGCCCTGCAAAAAAACAAGAAAAAAAAAAACAAGCAAACACCGGGAAATACAATTAAAAAAAATCCAGATTTTTTAAATAAATGTTAATATTTTAAAAGATGCCACTGACAAATCATGTATAGTTATCTAGCAATGTATATGCAGCTTTGCCCAGTATTTAAGAATACACTCAATACAAATCATTCAGATGCCATACTGTATTTAGATAGGACTTTGTTCTGCAGGGTTCTTCCTCATTTGCATCAAACATTATTATTCTAATGTTATGATCTTCATGAGTCCTCTAATATTGGAGGATGTTTGTAAGATGCAAATATTTGTATCAGCAAACAAAGGGTTGTGTTGTTATTTTTCTTTTCTTTACTTTGTCTGATACACTCTGTTGACAACATACAGTTTTCCAACAGAAGATCTATTGCATATTATGGTGGTGCAGCAATAAACATCCCTGACATCCCACAAATGAAAAAGGCTTGCATTTATCAGTTGAACAGGTCACCCAATACCTCATTCACTGACATTTCAACAGTGGCTAAAGTACCTGTCTGACCTTTTACTGTTAGTGTTTTTGAGTTCTGCACCAAACTGTGTAAGATCAAAAAACATTAAACAGCAAACTCCATAAAAGTAATAAAATAATTATATATATATATATATATATATATATATATATATATATATATATATATATATATATATATATATATATATATATATAGTCACCATTCTTCATTACTAAACAGCTATATAATGTTGGACAAAGGCTACAGACGTAATAGAGAAAATGTGCATATAATGGATTAATAAATTTTAAAGTTAAAAAAGCGAGAAGAAAATACAAAAGGTAGAAAATAGAAAAATAAAATAGCAATATTTCTCATTTAGATTTTGAGAGAGCTGCTCTACGTTAATCTGAAGGAGGTGAGTGGGAGTTTGTACTTTTGCACATTACCGTGTCTGTCAGCAACAAGTGTGACCCATTTCAGACATCAGAAATCATGTTACACAGTTTAAATTGCACACTGTTTATTTGTATTTATTTTTAAAGGGGTCATGTGACGTTGCTAAAAAGAACATCATTTAGTGTATTTGATATAATGCAATGTGTTTATGCAGTTTAAGGTTAAAAAAACACATTATTTTCCACATAATGTACATTATTGTTGCTCCTATATAACTCGCCTTTCTGAAACGAGTAAATTTTTACAAAACTCATCATTCTGAAAATCGAGGTGTGCACTGATTGGCCATCTATCCAGTGCATTGTGATTGGCCGAATTCCTCAAGTGTGTAATGAAAATGTTATGCCCCTTACCATATTGTGATGTCATGTGTCCCAGTGTGACAAGACAGAAACAATAAAACCCATTATAAATGAGGGATTTGTTTCTGTTATACCCCCCCCCCCCCCCCATAATCATTCCTGTGTCTCCTTATTTAGTTATGTTCCTGTTCTTGTTTAGTTTACTTAGTCATCGGATCCTCTAGCTGCTTCTCCACGAAAGTGCCCTCCTCGAAAATAAACCGCCGTCCCACCCTTTCCTGCCTCCTCCACCACTGTCGTCTGGCAGCTCCTCTGCTCATCCTCAGCCCACCATCATTGTTGTGCGGGCCCCGCAGGACTTCCATCCTCCAGTGTTACCAGGGTCCAAGTTTCCCTCAATTCTACCTCCAGCTTCCGAGGCCTCATCTCCACCTTGGCCCAAAGACCCAGCGGCTCCAACTCAGCTCCTAGCTCTCTCGTCTCCACTGTTACCCGTTAATCCATCAGCTCCACCGGGCTCACTCATGTGTCGACTTATTTGGTTATGTTCCTGTCCTTGTTTAGTTTAATTAGTCATCTCTTACACCTGTGTTTCTCCAATCAACCCCTGTATAAAAGTCCTAGTCTGTTTAGTTTGTCTCTGTCAGGTCTACTTGTTGGATGTTCTTTGTTTCCACTGTGGATTATCCCTGTTATTCCTTGATTAAAGACTTTTGCTTGTACTCTACGTTTCTCTCTCATTCCTCCTACAGCGAATTTGACAGCTTTATCCAGTAGGGACATAATTACTGATTGTAATGACTTATACTGTCTTTTTAAGTGTTGTGTTGCATATCACGCCTCATAAACATAATACCATGTCTGCATTGCATTACTTTACACTGCTCAAAACTGGTGTTTGAATCGTCAATGGCAAATGCTTTACATATGAAAACGTACTTACAGGCTGTAAGTCAGAAGTGCCAGACTGTCCTTGCAAAGTTGGAGCTGCCCCACTTTATAGAAACAGACATATTTTAGCATTGTAGACTACTTTCCCAGGAAACAATCTTCTTCCTCTGTAAAATGCGCTGCAAACATTTGAATATTTGGCTTGAACTGTTTCTGAACAGTGCTGTAAATACAACATAAACTCTGATTTCTAGTTGTTTCCTCTTTCTGTATTCGCTTTCACATTGAAACACACAGCGACTCCAACATGCCGCTGGATGCAACAGCCAGAATAAAAGTTACGCCTTCTTTCTTTGCGTGAACATTTGGTTGGCATTGTATAAATCTTCCCACATTGTGATTTACATTGCTTACAATTTCTGAAAGTTCTCCTGTCTTTTTTTTTCCTGGTCTTTCTTCCGCAGTTGAAATAATGACTATTACATGAGATATGATACAGATTCCTGTAAATGGCGCTATATTTTTCAACATACCTACTGATGTTGACTCACATTTATTTTGTGCAGTAACTAGTAGTAATGTGGAAGAGCTAATCGGTTCACATGTGCTGTGCATGTGATTGGGCAAAATAGAGAAATAAATATTTTACTCAGCCCTAGTGTAGTACAGTTTTTTTCTCAATCGCTTTGGTGCATTTCTTGAATCGATAATGTTTGCAAAGAAGTATGTGCATTTCTCAAAACAACTCATACAAACAGCACCACACAATGGATAACCAGCAAAAGCCTGTAACTTACTCAAAATCTTTAGTTCATCTCTCAAATGTAAATATTTATGTCAATCAGCATATTAGTGCCATCAGAATTAAAAGTCCTTGAGTAATTGTTCACAAACAATATAGTCAAAATGCATAATGTTGTCAATATAACTGAACTCTGTTAGTATTAACTGATGTAATCAATGGCAATAGTTTGGATGAAAGTTATTGTATTGAAATGCAGAAAGCTACATTTCTTATGCCATGTATCCATTTCAAAAGTACAAAGGAAGTGGAGGTGATCCCCAAATCACAACGGGTTGTGAGAACTTAACACTGGACTTAAAGCAACTTGGGCATGTACTGAGAGACTGTGCAGCAGAACTCACTGATGTCTTCACAGACATTTTCAACATCTCCCTTAGTCAGGCTGTTGTTCCCACATGTTTCAAAACTACCACCATCATTCCAGTCCTGAAGAAGCCATCTCCATCCTGCTTCAATGACTACAGTCTTGTTGCAATTACTCCCATCCTCATGAAGTGCTTTGAATGGCTAGTCATGCACCACATCAAGTCAATCTCTCTCTGAACGTGGAGAAGATGAAGGAAATTGTTGTTGACTTCAGGAGAGCACACACTCAGCGCGATCCTCTGACCATCAACGGTGAGACTGTGGAGAGAGTAAGCAGAACCAAGTTCCTGGGTGTGAACATCACAGAAGACCTCTCCTGGACTGAAAACACAGCAGCACTGGCCAAGAAATCACAACAGCATCTCTACTTCCTCCGTAAACTGAGAAGAGCCAGAGCCACCCCCCCCCCCCCCCATCGTTTACACTTTCTACAGAGGCACCATCGATAGCATTGAAGGCTCAGGAAACCTTTGCATGTGTTTTGAGTTTATTAACTGATTGTCATGTCACCATATTCTTGTTTGTTGAGATTGTGAATTGATGGGTTTTTGTTAAATGTGAACTAAAACACATCAAAATTAAAAGAACCGAACTAATTCAGTTGTAAGTTTTACAATTTGAGTTGAATTACTGAAATAAATGAACTTTTCCACAACATTTTAATTTATTGAGATGCACCTGTATGTGGGATATTGATTGAAAGAGACAGTTACACTTCGCTGGTTGTCTGAAAAAACCTTACAACATCAGAAAAGAAATAAGGACACGAAGGCAAAATACAAAGTTACAAAGACAAACACATGAAACACCCCTTAGAATTAAATTTGCTTTTACGTGCAGCACTGTATGAGGAATTGCACTGCACCTCCTGACATGCCAGTCTGTCGGCCCACAGATTCTCATCTACATCACAACAAATATTTTCCGTGTCACATACAGTACAACGTGGAATTGGAGTCAAGTGAACCATCTCACAACTTCATATGGAGGCTGGCTTGAACCTGAACAAAAGCAGAAGGCCTGGTCGAAATGTCATCAACCACAGAAGCTACTGTTGATTTGCCAGGCTAATAGGGAGGAAATATCCACTGTCTGAATTTGTAACTCTTTTGTTATCCTCTGTCGGTACAGTACAGAATATGCTTTCCAACTGAAGGTTCTTGAAGCTGCACCTTTGAGCTATTTCAGAGAATAGCTCAATTAGCTGATCTACATTCTCTCCATTAGTGAAAATCAAGATCACCTGCACAATTCATGGCAAATTTACAAAAAAGTTTATGTGAAATGTGTAGAACATAAGCTTGATGGTTTATGACAACTAGATCAACCATTTTGCATTTAATGACTTATATGATGAACTAATGAGTAGATGTTTCAGAGGGTTAAACATGGCACAGAGAACAAGTTTGAGCAACATGTAATTAGCAACTGATAATGTAGGAAACCACAGACAAATATACATAATCAATTGCATGAATGTACCAAAGCAATTGCAACTTGTTCAAAAGAATAATAAACCACTTGTATGATGTACATGTGATCCAAGCAATGTAGCTCGACTGCACCACCCAATTAAAGGGCTGGGATTCTATTAAATAAAATAGCCTTATCTTTTACTTGCAAGTTAATTTAGTTTGGTGGGAGCAACACAGAGCTACAAAGATAACAGTTTTTATAAAAACAAATATTTATTATAATCTCTAATTACAATATTAAAAAAAGAGGTGCATCATGCACACACGCACTCTCTCACTTAAACTTAAAAGCTGGACAGGACAAACACATTCCAAAAATCCACTGGAAGTCCTTAGCTAGGTGCCCATAGTCCATAAATGGTTCCCTAACACAAGTCAGTCTCTCACCAGGCAGTGGCACTACACTGCAGGCCACCTGTCATCGCTCGCACTCTACACAATTGAGTAAAAGATGTGGAGGTTTGATAAAGAACTTTTGAGAATTTAATTTCTGATCTGAGAAATAAACTTAAGTGACTGAGAAAAAAATCATAATTAAACAAATAAAATTAAAACTATCAATATATATAGAAAACCTAAAACTAATATCAAACTTCAGTTATATTGCTTGCAAACCTGTTTTTAATTACTGAACTGCACAGCTCCGATACACTTTGTTTTGTTATTGCAGCATGAGTTTTTACAGACCAGAAATGAACTAGAGCTCAAACAAAAAAAGGTTTACACAATTTATGATATCAGATTATGGCAAATTGGAAATCAATCAATCAAAAAAATTAATCAATCAATCAATCAAATGTATAAGAAACATGCAGAAGCAACAGTCTTGTGCTTTCATTAAGTTTTTTTTTTCCTCCGCAAAATGTTTGCTTAATTTGATTTGATTTTACATAGATAGATAGACAGACAGATCTTATCAAGCAGTGTTCAGTATGTTATTTTAGAGAGAGAGAGAGAGAGAGAGAGAGAGAGAGAGAGAGAGAGAGAGAGAGAGAGAGAATGTTCAAATTTGTATCAATCAAGTAAATGGCTTGCACAGTCAAGTTATAAATAGATTCATTAACTTCTAGAATTATGATCTCTAGAAAACATACTAACATGGTTGACATTTAATATTCTAATCTGTTTGACCTGTCTTAGCGATAAATGAGGGTTCCATTGTGGTTTGCACTACTTGCGTGCATTGTGCATTGTGTGTATTTGCAGCACTATTCTGTATTTGATTGTGTGGTGAGTAGCTATTTGTTTGTGTTGCGAGTATTTGCATTGTGTTTCTGTATTTGGTCAGGTTATGAGTAGCTATTTACAGTGCGTCTCCTACTCCTACTATAAAAACTATTAATATAGTATAATATGTACATAAATAATCAATTAAAAATTATATATATATATATATATATATATATATATATATATATATATATATATATATATATATATATATATATATATAAAGAAATCCATCTTACAAATTCATCAAAAGAACAAAGTGATATAAATTATAATTATTGCTAAATTACAGTTTCTAAAAAGTGTTGTGTCATGAGTAAGAACATTCCCTTAAATTGGCCTCTTGTGGCTTATTGTTTTATTAACATACTGCCATAACAAAAGTGCTGCAAGCTAGCCTCCATTAATAAATCTGTCTGATGTGTTTGTCTTTTTTTTTTTTTTCTTTTTTTTTCACATCCTGAACAGCGGCCTGTCTCATCTTCAGTGTGGTGTGCGGTGATCTGAAGCAAAGTCTTAACACTGAGCTGAGCAGGTCATCACACACATAGGCTACATTCACTCAGTGATACAATACAGATGTCCATCCTGTTTTAGAGTGTCAAATACAAATATGTTAAAGCACATTTTGATTATTAACGAGAGAGATAATTGCATTATATAACTGAACAGACAGTCTTACATTTTTAGAACGCACAACCGTATATTGAGTTTTGTTGTGAAGTGTTAATGAAACTGCACTTGACAATAAGATATCTGCCACTATCTTCCTTTAAGTATAGAGAGTGAAATGAATAAACATCACCACAGACTGAGGAAGTTGCTGCTACTGTAATATACTCTCAACACACTTACAAACTCTTCTACTCCAATCTCATGGGCTAGGAAAGTTTTATGCGTTACATGTATTTATTTATTTATTATTCAGTTGACTATGATGTATATACTGTATACCTGACACACAAAAAATATTCATCTTTGGGGCATAAATAGTTCTTGACCACTAGGCTATACAGCTTGAATGTTTTCAAAAGCTCTGGATCTTGCTTTATGTTGCCTTTTTATGTTACAGTGAACACAAACCAGAAGGGAAAATAATGTGGTAGATCTCTGAAGGTCACACACAGACATGTGTCCACACACATATTATTGATATAAACAGTAGATCAATATGAGGCACCTGTCAAAGCTGAAAGTCTGAATGCTTACAATGGCATAAAGTGAAAGGAAGCAGACATATCTGTGAAAAAAGGAGGATGCATTTCACAGGCAAGACAGATTACCCATCAGTTTTTCAACTAGTTTCTTATGTTTTGATATTAAAAATGAAAATGAAAACATCTACACATCTATAAAATGTATAAATATTATTTATAAAGCTTAGGTATGGCTTTATGTGGGACGAAGAAAGAAAAAAAAAACACTTTTGCACATACACATACATTTAATATGAAATTTACAAATTGTACACATGGGCCACTTATACTATTACTGTGTAGTTTTGTCTTTATGCTTGAGGTCATTGTCTTGCTAGAAAATAAATCTCTCAGGCTGGTGGTGTTGCGCATGCACATCAGGATTTCCTGCAGGATTTACCTGTATTTTGCTGGATTTGCTTTACCGTCTAACTCACAAGCCTTCCCGGACCTGCTGCAGAGAAGTATCTCCACAGCATGATGCTGCCACTATCATGCTTCACAGTGGGGTTGGTGAGTTTCTGATGATGTGCAGTCTAGCTTATGCCAAACATGCCGTTTAGTCTGACGGCCAAAAAGCTCAATTGTGGTTTCATCAGACCATAAACTCTTCTTCCAGCTGGCTATAGAGTTCCCCACATGCCTTGAGGCAAACTGTAGCCGAGATGTCATATAACATTTTTAACAGTGCCTTTCTTCTCCCTTAAAACTGTGACTGGTGAAGCACAAGGGCAAAACCTTTTGCATGCACAGACTAGGTACATTTACAGCTGTCATAACCTTTCTTATCACATTTATGATGAAATGTGATAATCTGCAATCTGAAAAACATCTCAAAAAAAAAAAAAAAAAAAAAAAAAAATATATATATATATATATATACAGTATATATATATATATATATATATATATATATATATATATATATATATATATATATATATATATATATATATATATATATATATTGACTCTTTAGAAGGTGGAATTTCCAACTAGATGTGTGCTTATACTGCTTATACTGATTTAGTCAAGTGAAGGATACTACAAATTAACTGTTTATGTGGCTTTGAAAACCCATTGGGTGCATTAATGATGATTGGGGCATGTTATATTACAGGGAATGAAATCAATGTTGCTGTATTATATAAACTCATAATAGTCACAATTTACAAATGTCATTTTTTTCAGATAAGGGTTTTTTTTTTTTCTCTCTCTCTGTTGATCAGTGACAAAAGTAGAATTACCCATAAACAATTATATATTAATAATAAAAAAAAAAGGTTAATTCAGATCAGAATTAGCCTATTCAAATCTGAATGATGCCCAGCCCTGGATTCAACACTGTAAAACAAACAACAACAACAAAAGAGAACAATTGGCACAGTATTGTGTAGTGTAAGTAGTAGTAGTAAAGTAACTTAAAAAAAGAGTAACTTGGTTACAATCATTCTCCTGACCATTGTCACAGTCCACTGCACAGTGTGTTTGCTGGTATAATCTTCAGTGACCAACCAATACAAATATGACATGAAATTAATGGGACACCCTGCTTAAACATACAGCTGCTTACCTCAAGCACGTATCCCTTCCTCTTTCGCAGCTTTTTTCCAGCACACATAAAAATATAACTGCTAAAGTGTGATTGATCATGCACTTTTTGTTTACTACTAGCGCACACTGATATAGGAATGTGCCAACGTAGTGTACGAGTCAACAGATGTAATCATCGTACAGTCTACACACAAGTCGTAGCCAAGTTTATTTGTTGGCCGAGTTAATTTCTAAGAAAGCGATGTTACGTCTTTAATGAACAAATAATTAAAAGTATGGGATATCCAGAATAATCAATTATATAAATGTATATGCAATTAATATAGGCAACAGTACAGACCAAAAGTTTGGACAAACCTTTATATTCAAAGAGTTTTCTTTATTTTCATGAATATGAAAATTGTAGAGTCACACTAAAGACATCGAGGGCTATTTGACCAAGAAGGAGAGTGATGGGGTGCTGCGCCTCCACAGTCACTGGACCTGATCCAATTGGAGATGGTTTAGGGGTGAGCTGGACTGCAGACTGAAGGCAAAAGGGCCAACAAGTGCTAAGCATCTCTCGGGGAACTCCTTCAAGACTGTTGGAAGACCATTTCAGGTGACTACCTCTTGAAGCTCATCAAGAGAAAGCCAAGAGTGTGCAAAGCAGTAATCAAAGCAAAAGGTGGCTACTTTGAAGAACCTAGAATATGACATATTTTCAGTTGTTTCGCACTTTTTTGTTATGTATATAATTCCATTTATAATTCCACATGTGTAAATTCATAGTTTTAATGCCTTCAGGGTAAATCTACAATTTTCATAGTCATGAAAATAAAGAAAATTCTTTGAATGAGAAGGTGTGTCCAAACTTTTGGTCTGTACTGTATGTGATCTTTAAAATATCTATTTTAAAAATTTTGGGGCAATATTTCGAATCAAAAATTGATCACTTGAAATTGGAGTCAGATTGATCACGGAGCTAGACAATTTTTTTTAACTAAATCTTGATAAATTCAAAAGTGAAAGTAAAAGACCGAATACGCATTAAATCTTTGACCAGGCTGAATTCTGCTTTTCTTACAGATCCATGTTGAACAATGCGACATGCAGTGATCTTATAGGATTGTTTAAATGGTGCAGTGTGTTTTGGGCTTAAAATGAGGCACATGATGGGATGTGTAAGAAATTAAGTCTACTCACAAGGAGGACCAAAACCAGACAAACGTCTTAAAATACATCATCTGACTAATGTCTTGAGGTGTGGTAACCATAGCATAAGTGGAATAATTTACCTCAGTGTGCTAAATTATTAGACAATAATACATACCCGAGTACCCAGAGTCAATTATTCCTCACTTAACTTCTAATCACATGACTGCTTCATTTTATTAGTCATACAAAACTGCCGCATTAAAGCAGATGCCATAACGGGACCAAATGAAAATATTTTACAGACAGGGAAACGTTTACATTGAAATTATAAAGTTGTGCTCGCCATATAAATCTGCCACTCCTACACCTAAAGTGTGTAGAATTCTGGAAACAAAAAAAGAGAGAGGCACAATGAATTATGAAATGTGGGAAAGAAAATAAATGGGAATGATTTCAAAATGCCTGTCTAACACAGCTACATAGTCAGCCATTACAGGTGGCATGTTATCCATCACATGTGACACAGACCTACTAAGAGTTCCCAATCGTTCTCCTCTCTCACCAAGAGAGCTTCAGGCTATCACACGTGACCTCACCACTTAAATGTCTCCTTTCCCTCTCTTTCCCCCCCCTCTTCCCTCCCTGTTTATTTCTTGATCACCATCCCTAGCAAACGCAGCTGTTGTTTAGTGATAGATCAGTGAAGCAAGAAATGATGCAGAGCTGAAAAATAGATCTTGAAGCCGCTCTGCCTCCTTGTTCGGGCTCCCTTTTGTTCTGCATTAGTGACGGAACCTCTGGGATTCGTTTAGTGGTAATCATTTGTTACTAAGGGGCACCATGTCTTTCAGACACCGGTGATGAAGTCACCTTCGAAAGAAGTGTAAATGAGTGGGAAATTATTTCCGCTCATACTGCCATTGATAAAGTGTCATCAAGCGGAGATGAATGTCTGTCAAACTGAAAGGTATTATTTATTCCCTGAAATAGCCACCTTTGTTTGCTGCTCCTTTTATCTTGGCTGGTTCTGAATGTGCAGTGATATAACTCTGAAAGTAAGGTGTGTGGCAAATAATGTTTATAATGAGCTGACTGTGGCACTTCCTGACTTTGACTGCTTCCCTATAGGCCTGTCTGAATTTTCTCTGAGAGGATCTCGGGAGAGGATTTAACATCGCACCGAAAGGATAAAATCTTTACATCTGCACATCAAGTTTACTGCTGACACATCCTGTGACCCGTGGCTGACGTTTTGTTAAGCAGTGGCCAGATGCGAGGATCTGCGCATCGGTTTGACAGCCACGTCTCTAATGTCCTCCAAAGGCCCCCTCAGGTGTCAGCACACCTGCCTGCGCGCAGCAGGAAGCCACTATGACACCCCCCACAGAGCACCTCAATCTCTCAGCGCTATGGGAGTTCACCTCTACTGTAGGTTGCTATGCATGTACAAGACAAATACACATACAGTATCTGCCACATAAAGAAAAAAAAAGAAAACAACGTAAATGTCACAAACGTCAATTGACTTGTCTAGTCAGCTTGTTTAAATCCTCATTTGACAACCTCAGCATGACTGATATTGCTTTGTTAAAAAAATAAAAAATTGTGGAAAAAAGTCTTAATAGAGAAATGCATGGATCAGCAAATAAACAATAAGGTCTGGTATCACTTTAGCTGTTGTGTTTTTTGAGTTCTGGGTCCAAATCTGAAAAACCTGCCCCACTTTATATTACATGGCCTTAACTACTATGCACTTACACAAATAATTTGATACAATGCACTTATTGTATGCATACATGTTTTTACATTGTACATTTATTTTAATAAATTATATAAGAGAGAATGTCTCTGGTGCTCATCTAGTTGTCCCGGTCTCTGCTGACATTCATATTAACGTTTTTGAATATTATAAATGTGTTATATTTGTAAGCCAGGTTAAAGAGATGGGTCTTTAATCTAGATTTAAACAGACAGAGTGTTTGTGCCTCCTGAACAATGCTAGGTAGATTATTCCAGAGTTTGGGCACTAAATAAGAAAAGGATCTGCCACCCGCAGTTGATTTTGATATGCTAGGTATTATCAAAAGGCCAGAGTTTTGAGAACACAGTGGACATGGAGGACTAGAAAGGCCTTCTTTTTTTTTTTTTTTTTTAAATAAGCGTACAGAACAACCACCCAATAAAGCATTACAATAATCTAACCTTGAGGTCATGAACGCATGAATTAAGATTACTGCATTTGACATTGAGAGAATATGTGGTAATTTAGATATATTTTTGACACTACCAATACCATGTTATGGTGGGTATAAGTTGCAATATTTTTTATTTATTATTATTTATTGTTTTAAAGTCAAGTATTATCAAAAGGCCAGAGTTTTGAGAACACAGTGGACATGGAGGACTAGAAAGGCCTTCTTTTTTTTTTTTTTTTTTAAATAAGCGTACAGAACAACCACCCAATAAAGCATTACAATAATCTAACCTTGAGGTCATGAACGCATGAATTAAGATTACTGCATTTGACATTGAGAGAATATGTGGTAATTTAGATATATTTTTGACACTACCAATACCATGTTATGGTGGGTATAAGTTGCAATATTTTTTATTTATTATTATTTATTGTTTTAAAGTCAAGTCACCTGTATTTATATAGCACTTTTAACAATACTGATTGTGTCAAAGCAACTTTACAGCATTGATTAGAAAAAAATAGTATGTCATTAATGGACAATTACAATGATAAATACTCAATTTTCAGTTAAAGACAGTTCATCACTGAATTCAGTGATGTCATCATCCAGCTCAGTTCAGTTTAAATAGTATCTGTGCAAAAAAAGTCAACAATATCACTGGAAATTCAGTGTCCCCATATAAGCAAGTCAGAGGA
Organism: Carassius gibelio; assembly: GCF_023724105.1. NCBI lineage: Eukaryota > Metazoa > Chordata > Actinopteri > Cypriniformes > Cyprinidae > Carassius > Carassius gibelio. Next base: position 21,884,169 of record NC_068402.1, on the reverse strand, counting down.
GACAGAGGCAAGGAACCAAACTAGAGTAGAGAATAAAAAAATAGAGAAAAAGGTAATAGAGAAAAAAAAAAAAAACTTGGGGGAAACCAGGCTCAGGGGCCAGTTCTCCTACGGCCAGATGAGGACTCATCTGGTTCCTCTGGTCTTGTCGCAGTGGCCGTCTGGGAGACAAGGTCTTTACTGGGGATCTGTCTCTGGTGCTCATCTAGTTGTCCCGGTCTCTGCTGACATTCATATTAACGTTTTTGAATATTATAAATGTGTTATATTTGTAAGCCAGGTTAAAGAGATGGGTCTTTAATCTAGATTTAAACAGACAGAGTGTTTGTGCCTCCTGAACAATGCTAGGTAGATTATTCCAGAGTTTGGGCACTAAATAAGAAAAGGATCTGCCACCCGCAGTTGATTTTGATATGCTAGGTATTATCAAAAGGCCAGAGTTTTGAGAACACAGTGGACATGGAGGACTAGAAAGGCCTTCTTTTTTTTTTTTTTTTTTTTTTTAAATAAGCGTACAGAACAACCACCCAATAAAGCATTACAATAATCTAACCTTGAGGTCATGAACGCATGAATTAAGATTACTGCATTTGACATTGAGAGAATATGTGGTAATTTAGATATATTTTTGAGATGGAATAATTTAGTTTTACAAATAATAGAAACGTGGCTTTCAAAAAAAAAAAACTGATATCAAAATGTACACCTAGGTTACTAAACAATGCCAAAGAATTGACAGAGAAGCCATCAAGTGTTAGACAGAGTTCTAGGTCATTAAATGCAGAGTTTTTAGGTCCTATAATTAACAAGTTTTTTTTTTTTTTTTTCCAGAATTTATCAGTAAGAAAGTACACGTCATCCAGTTTTTTTTTTTGTTTTTTTTTTTGTTTTTTAATATATTGATTATGCTTTCCATCAGTTTTTCAAATTGGTATGTTTCAACAGACCACAAAGAAATATAGAGGTGAGTATCATCAGCATAACAGTGAATGCTAACAACATGTTTCCTGATAATATCTACCAAGGGTAACATGTAAAACGTGAAAATTAACGGCCCTATTACTGAGCCTTGAGGTACTCCATTTTGCACTTATGATCGATATGATACCTCTTAATTCACTGCTAGAAATTGATGGCGGTCAGATAGGTACGATTTGAAACATGCTAAGTCTCGTATATGCCTACAAGGTTGTCTAGTCTATGCAATAGAATATTATGAAAGAATTGTATTAAGCTCAGCAATGCTCATTGATAAAATACTACTAATAATGAAAGCATAAAGTGATATTGTGAAACATCTATTTGGATATATTTATCATTTTTGTTTATTCTTGTGATGCAAAGCTGAATATTCAGTATCCATTACTCGAGTCTTCAGTGTCATATGATCCTTCAGAAATCACTCTAATATGCTGATTTGATGCTCAAGAAACTTTAGAAGAAGTAGTTCTGATTTTTATGTTTTCTTTCTGAAAAATGTGCTAATTTTTCCACCCTCAGAATTCTTTAAAAGTAAAATGAGATGAATCAAGTCCAAAAGAATTTATATAAAAAAAGGCATCTTAAATTTTTCAAAAAATATTTGCCATTAGTGTGCCCCCTCCAGTTTCTTGGAATGCTCACTCTATCAGTCATGCAGTGTAAAAATTAACATACTCAGTCCAAATAGCTTCCTGCTCCAGGTTGCATACCTTTCTCACCAGGGTGGTATGACACAGAGTATGATCCAAACCTTTTATGATTTTGTGTGGCCACGCAGCCATAAGGCCTGTGGTGTGAGATTGCTTTTGTGGTGACACAGAGGGAGAGAAAATGAGCTGGAGGTGGACTCTGCTCTTCTAAACTGCCAATCTATTCTGGCTGAAGCAGAACTCTGACCCCCCAACCAATTTCTAATGGGTTTTGTGAGTCACAAGCAAACACACAGCTGGGGTCCAAACAAACTCCAGTACTTCCCACGTCTATCTCGATCGCTTTTTCTCTTTGCACAAGCCTCTTCGTTCTATCTTCTTTCCACAAACTATTTTTTTATTTATCTGTTGTTGTTTGCTATTACACAATTGTTTAACTTATGGCATGCTCATGAAATGCAAATTGTTGGCTTATGATCAATACTACTGTATAATTGCAAACCTGCAAACCTGTGGCTGCTACTTAATGCCACAAGATTGTGATGAAGAAATATGGATGTGACAGTGCAATTTAAGGACAATATTGGTAAAAGACAGAAAAACTTCATACATTCTTTAAATTATATAATTGAATATTAATGTAAATAATTTAATTCAATTTCTATTGCGTAAAATTGGGGGAGAGTTGGGGGTTAGTGATTATTCCAAAATCATTTTGTCTTTATATAATGCAAAACAAAATCTCTATACTTCAAGACCAGCATGTGTTTTTACTATAAGTAAATTGCAGTTAAACTGTGAGTAATGTTTAAAAGTTGAATGTGCACCACTCCAAAACTTCTTAACACTTACTATAAAAAAGACTAAATGTATTCCTTAATTGATCTTTACTAAAACAATACAAACAATTTGAAATAACTAATAAGGCCAGTGTTTCTATATTTCTGCAAAAGCTCAAGAATATGGTTTATCCTCAGGGAATTAAAACAATAAGACAAAGCAGTACATATGTAACAAGAAGTGAGTGAGAAACTCTGTCCTTAAAGCTCTGTGGTTGTTTGTTCTCATCAATCTCTGTCCTCTGTTGTACTGTCAATGCTCCACTTAGAGGAGGCTGGAGGCTATGTACTTCGTTGCCTAAGCTTATTCCGTTGAGTTTAGATAATATAAAATTAGGTTGACTGTGAATTTCTATATCCCTTATACTGAGTAACATACTATTGAAAATATTGTGTAAGTCACTGCATGTTTTCCTACAAAGACAACATTCTCTTTCTTGTCTCCAACAGTTACACGTATCTCAAAAAAAAAAAAAAAAAATTGCTCACGTTCATTACTATGTGAAGCACATGATTTAAAATGTGTTGTGTCTTTGTTGTGTGTGGCTACAAGCAGTTGTTAAAATACCACTGGAAGCAAGGAGACTGCCAAGACCCCTTTAGGCATCTTGCCTTCGTGCCCATTCAACATTACTGTGAAAACAAATTTTGTGCGTAATGTGACATGTTTGAATGTGCTCTAAGGCATGGTTATTTTAAAAAGTGTTTCTTGCACTGAAAATGTTAAATCTATATTTTTAGGTTGAACGTCATGAATTATTTTTATCAAGATATCTCTCTCTGCTCTAAATGACAAGGCATCAGTAAATATTTTCCAAAGAAAAAATATAAAATAGAGAAAAATAAATAAATATGTATATATATATATATATATGTGTGTGTGTGTGTGTGTGTGTGTGTGTGTGTATATATATATATATATATATATATATATATATATATATATATATATATATATATATATATATATATATACATACATACATATCTCTGCAGATTAAGTAAGGTTAAAGAACTGCACATCAGGCATCCCTGTGAAACCTCACATCAAATAATTAGAGGGAAATTCCACCATGATAGCTGAGTGCCTCTGAAGTTCTGCCAGTGGGCTGCCTTGGGCAGTGAAAAGAAAGAGGAAAAGGAAACCTGATGTGAATATCCAAGCAAGAGAATGCAGCCCTAAGGGATAAAACATTAATTCAGAAAAAAAAAAGAGAGATGGAGAAGCCACTCATTATAATATTTGATAAAATAGCAAATTTCTAAAAATCTTGTGAATGTGTTATAAGATTTTTGCATATGGGATTTTCCTTTCTGTGCATGATACACTGTATCGGTTTGTTTCCTCTCACTTGGGAAACATTCTTGCTCCTTTGGTGATTTCTGCAACACATTCCCAATTACTGCAAGACCAGCTGATTCTCACTACTAAACAAGCTTCAAACTGATTTCAAAACCAATCTACTAGTCTCAAACTGACCTGAATAAAGAAACATGACATGAATAAAGAAATTAAAAACATTTAATCATCTCCAACTGCACTAAAAATGGCCTACATTCACTGAGTGTGTCGTTACATGCAAATTTTTAAAACAGTTATGTATAATTAGCCAACAGAGTTAGATTTTTCACAATAATCCTTATTTAGCCCGGCATGTGAACAGCCTAACCTGTGTCCCATTGGCTTATTGAAGTGTGCACGTGTGATATGGCCCTGTTCCGAATGGCACACTTTATACGATCCTGTGGCTGCTGCATGCAAGAAATTGTGAAGACTGCAAGATTGTATGGTGTCCCAGTGTCACTTTAGGTATCAGAAGGGTGGTTACGAACACTCCCTTTGCAGTCGATATGGCACCTGATGCACACATTTGCATGAGCTTGCACTGAATCGAGATCTGCAGCAGACTTCTACCAGTCTACTTCTAACAGTCAAAGTGGCATTGCGTCACAGAAATGCAGGCTCATAGGAAGACCATGAGTGTTTAGGGAACTATTTGGGAAAGGGCCTATGTGACAGGAAAGCATCTTTTCAGCAGATTTAAACTCATGCAAGTGTTTTGCAGTAGAGGAGGGTGGGGGGGGGGGGGGGTGTATCACAAACTCTGACACTTTCTAGACCCAGGAAATTATAAAGATTTTATCATCTCATTTAGCCATAGGACAAATGGTACAGACAAATATGAGAGGAGAAAGAGTCTGAAGCGAAAGCTTACTGCTGATAATTCGGAAACTCTGGGGTTTTTAATTATGCAACATCACAACTCGCATAACAAATGGAAAACTCTGAGTAGAAGTGTATGCATACTTATGTTTCACCACCAGAAAATAGCTAGATTTTTTATTAGGTCCTGTAAACACAGTTTACTTGCATTGATTTTATTAATATGCATTTTAACTAGTATAGTATAGTATAGTATAGACAAGCATGCCTCTATTGTTTTGACTGTCTGTTAGTTGAGAAATCCAGTTTATGTGTAGTTACTTGTGTTTTTAATGCAGTCCTGGCTTGCAATGTATACCCCCAGCTACCCTGGTAATTCAATTTTTTCATTTTATTTAACCACTTTGGTAAGTAAGATTTTGCAAACACAACTGTCAATTCCATAATGCTATTTATCCACAAATGACAACACGATAGCAGTAACATATTTCTAGATAGTTTGTCACATTTGCCACCTTGACAGATCTAACTTTTGTTTAACTCTCCATTTCCATCCATTATTTCCATGGAGAAAAACCTTCAGGTTGCAACATTACCATAGAAACAGACATTGCAGAGGAAGCCGTACATTTCTCCCCTTTAAATTAAATAAACAATTCTCGCTTGAACTGTATAGACATATCTTTATTATAGAGCAGATGTGATGCAGGTCACACATAAAGCAAACAGCTCTCCTTATTGTGTGTCCAGCATATCAAGTCTCATATGAGCTCTCAAAGCATCTCATGCATAAAGGTAGCTTGTGTCAGGCTGAATGCAGAAAAAAGATATCACTGCTGCCATGTTAAGCACTGTGAGGTTTAAAAGGTGAGCTGATGAGCTATGGTTGCTTCTTTGCAGATCAAGATGTCCCTAAATGGGTCTAGAATGATGTCTAAGAAAATAGTGGCAATAATAATAATAATAATACAGATTTATTTATAGATTTATGTACACATAACATATAATGATAGCCCTGCCATTATATTACCCTTCCTGTATATGCCTACATATTATCCTATCTGTATCGCCAACTAAACCGTAATATTCTTGGTTGAAGTATGGTTTGGTCATATACAGTTGGCAATGCTAGATCCACACAGCAGCCAAATAAATAAATACATAAAAATAAAAAGGATCAAAGTAAATGTGTTTTGAGTTCTTCTTCAAAAATACATTTTGTATTTAAAAATGTGGAATTTAAACAAATGACCTGCCCTTAACTCACTTCCCTTCTCAGAAAGTATCCATTTTATTCAGTTTGCTCCAAAAAGCTTTGAGATATTATCAGTTGCTCTCTCTATATACTATAAAACATAGTGCCAGACAGTCAGCAAGGGACACGTTTGAGAGTTCTAAGGAAATCCCATAGATGGGAAAGAGATTGTAGTGTTGTGATCGTGAAAGCCACAGAACACTTTGACTGCATGTCCAAGGTTTTGTTCCACCCCACTTCAGTCGCCGATGTCTTTGATGCTGGCTAATAAAACATGTGACATGCAGAATTGTATTCATACAGTATCTCCGTATTTCACAGAGTGCTTCTCGTCCACCTTTTCCTCTACTCATTAGTTCACTTCCAAAGACCCCCGTGGTGAGAAAATCATGTCCTTGGCGGGCCTGCCACTATGCTTCTTCTGCGTAATCTTTGCCACGAGAGGGAGAGAAGATAATCAGCTTGTCAGACAGCACTTAGGCTTCATTCTCCCCTGTAGGCTTGAGCAGGGATGTCAGTGTAGTGTTGAATGTGCCCTCTCAAGACACTGTGCTGAGCTGATAGCCAGCAAGGCCCCTTGGTCAAACTTGTCAGCCAATTACGGCATCCTGATCTCTCATTGACAAGCATGCCTCTGCTTGTAGGATGCAGAACACAATAACATATATGCTCTTTTTCTGAACTACTGCAGTTATAATGAATGTGTCAAAGGTTTGAATGAAGAGCTTGTCGCCCTAAACGTTACTCAACATGGTTGCAACAAACTTTATCTCAACAATAAATCTTCTAGTTTTGCAATCTTAAATTAAATTGAGGCCAGCAGTGATGAAAGTGGATAGATATAAAGCATATTTATAAACTGAATGACAAAGTATCATTTACACTAATACACTAGTAACGATCTTCCACTGATCAACACCCATGCATATTTTCATTATTAATGGGTGGTGGTGACGGTTCTTACAGCTGTGCTAGCCCCCCAGCCTTTTGCTAAATCCATGTCATTAGCTGAAATGACATTATTTGATCTCCAGCCACTAATTCTTCATCAAATTAGTTTCAGAATGGCCTCTACAGGCATTTAAGATTTCCATTATTTTTGAATCATTGCACAAAAATGATAAAAGACTTTAAATATGTCTTTCTTTCTTTAACACACACAAAGATATCGCCTATACATCAGTGTACTGTATATTTGTTCAGCCCTTTATTAAATACAGCATTCAATGCCAACTTCTTTCAGCATATTATAACAACCTAAATGGCAAAGCATTGTTTGTCGTGAACGTTTCAGTGAAAATTTCAAATGTATTCTCTCGCAGGCATTTACATAACTTTAATATGAAAAACAATAATGGTCATTGTCAAACTGATGGATGTTTGAGCTGGGGTCTGATTTGCAGGGATGAACTAATAAGCCAGAGGAACAGTCCACCAATCAGCATCATTGCCATTATCACCAGCAACACTGTGATTATGTACTTATACAAACTGCACAGACAGGGAAACATAAATTATTGACACCTGAGTGCTTACTGGAAGCCCAGGTGTGGATCGGTATGTATAGTATGTATTATATACACACACTCAGCTTCCTCAGGTTAATTTCTGGAAAAAGCCATAATTGCTCGTTTTATAATTTATGACCGTTCGAGTAAGTCTGGCAAAGCACCATCACCTATTACTCACCAAGCCTCTAACTCTCGCTGCCGTGCTGTCAAAACACACGTGTATGTGCGCGCACACACACACATACACACTGGGGCGCTGTAAAGGGGGGGTAAACGATGACGATTCTCGGGGCCCATGACTAAGAGGGGGCCCAGAGAAGCCCCCAATAAAATTGTGGTGCTAAAAAAAAATATTTGATAGTAAAAATTATTAACTTTAAATTATTCTATTTGCGGTTTCCTGGTGTCAAAAAATGTATTTGTTTAGGAAACACAAACGTCCGTGGGCCCCTCTCCCCCTCTCGATTATCATAAAATGGTTTAGTCCGCCCAAATTGTATCCAGTAACCAAGGCAACACAATAGCGCCGGCAGATTCAACTTGACAGAGGATGTGAAAATGCCTGAAAAATCTGGAAGTCAAAAACGGAAAGAGAAAAAAATAAGAGAAGTGAAAGAGGCAAAGGGTCGACAGTATGTTACCCAACATTTCACAAGAAAAAAAGTGGGTTTGTAAGTAGGCCTAAATTGTTAGTGGACCGCCCGTGACAATGATCGTAACCTACGGCACTTTTCTGTGCGTACGCACGCTTTGTACATGAGGCCCTAGGTCTCTACGGTAGCATTTTTCGATAAGTTGGCACGTTTCGATAGAGCAGGGTGCAGAGGGTGCACAGCTTTGCCTCACATGCAGCCGGTGTCGGCATCTTTGTACGAGGCGGCGCCCACTTTCAGCACCCTGCTGCGGTCCACGCTGTTGCACCTGTCTTGCAAGCAGTAACTTCATGAACTCGAACTATCAGCTGTTTGTGAGGTTTCAGTGCCTCTCTTGAAGATGATGTGGAGTTGTATTACTACACTGCCCCCTATATTGTCAAATACAGCATGATTCATCTCTGCCAACCATCTTCACATAATACTTTCACATTATCTGATCCAGACCGTCGGCAAAACTCAATTTAAACAGCGCAAAATCACTGCCTGTGGACGTTATAGATAGAAATTATTATATTTCTGTTTTTATTCACACAATAAGTATTTAAACTAGTTTTAATGAAAATTCGTGTAGTTTTAGGAAAAGTCAGGGAGCAGCAAGGCTTTGTGATTTATTTAGAAAAAGTTACTGACTATGCAAATTTCAAAACGGTCAAAATGATGCCATGTTCATTCTAGTGTTAAAGATAATTACCATAAGTTTAAATGTTGCGGTTAAAATGAATGCTGGTGGCTGTTGGAATGTTAAAAGTACATGATAAGGGAACTCAATTTTCTCAAACGCACTTCAGTGTTTCCGTTACATTTCAACTGTCATGTTAAAAATATCAGGTTAGATTAGATTAACTTTATTGTCATTGCCAGTGTACAGTACAAATATTCATACAAATATAAATATATGTGAATACCACTGATCTATATATATAGATCAGTGGTGAATACACTATATTACACATGTACAGCTATGCACAGTATATACATTATACAGTACTGAAGTAGTGCAGTATTACAGAGGACAAATTACAGGTGTGGATGGACATGGGATGGAGTTCAATTGTCTGATTGACTTAAATATATGAGAATGATAGTCAAAATACCATAAAAGAGCATGATTTTATGTAAATTAATATGAAAAAACTCTCAGCTGTGTTGGGGGCCCTGTCAAGATTCTTTTCATGGGGCCCAAAATCCTCAGCAGCGCCCCTGCATACACACGCACACACACACACATACACTCTGTATGGCAGAGTTTTAAATCACAGGGACAATTCTCTTTGTGAAGGGCTGGGTGGTATGTACTTCCCAGGTAAAAATGACATGAAATACAGATAAATACAGCAATGTGTTTGCTGTATTTGTAGAAGCTCACCAGGACATCCTTCTTTTTATTTTCCCCCATTTACAAGGACAAATTCAATTCATCAAGACTTCATGACAATCTAAAAACATGTACCTGCCCGAAAACTTTAAGGGCCCTATTTTAACGATCTGAAACGCAAGTGTCAAAGCGCGAAGCGCAAGTAAGTTTGTGGGCGGGTCTCGGCGCTGTTGCTATTTTCCCGGCGGGATAAATGGCTCTTGCGCCCGGCGCAAATCTAAAGTGGGTTGGTCTGAAGTAGCTTCATTATTCATAGGTGTGGTTTGGGCGTAACGTGAAATAAACCAATCAGAGCGTCATCCAACATTCCCTTTAAAAGCAGGTGCGCAAGTTCCATTATGGATTGCTATTATTATGGCGTATTTACCAGGCGCACGCCAGGAGCGGTTCACAGCCGAGGAGACTGATGTTCTTGTAAGAGCAGTGAAAGACAGAGAAGTTGTGTTGTATGGGGATGGGAGAATAATTAGCCTGAATAATTTGTAAGCTAGATTTAGGCCTATGCCTATTTTGTTCACATCTTCGTGGCACACCACAATGATTTCCGTCATCTCATGTGTTAATATTTTTTTAGTGTAACAATTTATGATTTGCAAAAATAACTGTTGCATCTGTGTAGATTACATGAGCAAAGTGTATGCGCGTTGTGCACGCTATACATTATGGTCAAACATGCGCCCTTAAAATAGCATAATGAACAACGCGCAACGCGCCACTGACTTTAGACTAGGTTTTTTCTGGTCAGTGGCGCAATTGTTTAATGGAACAGCAAAATAGCACCAGGGATTGTTTGCGCCGGAACACGCCTCCTTTTTTGCGCTGAACCGCCCAGGGAGCGCAAGTTCATTCGCTAGTTTAGCGACGTGCGTCTGTGGAGGGAAAAGCGCGCTTTGCGCGGGTGCAAAATAGGAATGACACATGCTCGGTGTACAAAGTCAATTGCGCTGGGTGCAAGATAGGGCCCACAGTCTTTCGTGTTTTGTCCTTAATTTTGATTTAGTTTAATTGTAAGGCTCTGAAAGGCTATTATTATTATTATTATTATTTATTTATTTATTTATTTATTTTTTTTAATTTATTTTTTTAATCTCAAAGTTATTGGGAAATTGAGAAGTGACACATATTGGGCATTTATAAGTGTCTTTTACAATTAAAATTATTTAAAATAAATGTCCTTCAAATATAATAAAATATATAATAAACAATAAAATATTCAGTCTTATTTAAAAAGTTAAATTATGTTTTAGAATTTTACTTTTTTGGAATATTGATTTGTTAATATGTTATAAATGCTTTCCTTTTCCCACTGATTTATTTTACTCACTAGTCTCTTTTTCGTCACATTTGTGTTTGTTATTTTATTTTGCTTTAAATCACACACAACATGATTTTTCCTTTTCCCATTTGTTGGTTTCCATTTACCGATTGCTGTTTTTCTTCCATCTGTTGATTAAAGCATACAATTATAAATAAAATTGAGTTTCATACCACATTTCAAGCTGTATGTGGCACCTGCTGTTAGTGTCTCAACTAGTCCCTGCTGGTCTGCATGTGTCCAGGGCAAATACCATGACCTGTGCGTGAATATGTCCATGCTCTTTCTTTTGAAAAAAATAAAAAAATAAATAATAATAATAATAATAATAATAATAATAATAATAATTATTATTATTATTATTATTATTATTATTATTATTAAGGTGGATGCAATCAAAGAACAAACAAATACATTAATAAAAAAGAATAAGACACAAACCCCATTTAAAACTAGATGGCTGGCAATGAAGACATAGTTTTGAAAGAAATAATATACCATAGTAATCAACTAATGGGCCTGCAGATTACATAAGTGTTCCTTGGAGATTTAGCCAGCTACTTGAGAGGGTTGTTATGTGTTAATTGGACATTAATATGTTATCACATCACTTCAGAGACACAATCTGAATTTTTATTACCCCATGTATTTGAACTGCTATACAATGTATTTGACACTTAATTAAACCACATTTTTCTACAATTTTATGCGGTGCTCACAAATGCATTTTATTGTCCACCTGGTGAACATCCTCACAGAAACCTAATACCACACCGCGCCTCCATAAGCTCAATGATTCATAAGTATAGTTCACCCCAAATTGAACATTCTGTCACTTCTTACCTTCCTGTTGTTCAATACCTGTAATACTTTCTTTCCTCTGCAGAATTGCAAAGATTATATTTCTAAAAATAATGTGTGTGTATATACATATTATTAAATTCAATTAAATTTAAAAATTAAATTTATGCATTTAGCAGACGTTTTTATCCAAAAGCGACTTACAGTGCATTCTGTCTATCATTTTTTTATTAAATAAAAAAAGTATATAATAATAATAATAATAATAATAATAATAATAATAATAATAATAATAATAATAATAATATTTTTTTTAATGGCATCTCATTTTGGATTATGCAGAAGAAAGAGATGCATACAGGTTTGGAACGGCATGAGCTTGAGTAAACTACAGAATTCTAATTTTGAAGTAGACCTTCCCTTCAGGTGTTGTGCCTGTAGCACAAACAATGTGAATGCAGATTTGAGGCAGAGTTTAACACTTAGATTTTGGTTTTCTCTTGCCCAGTATTATACCAAGCAACATGTATATTGTGAAGAGCAACCTGAATGTTCTTCCAGGGTACCTGATACTTTGAATGTCATTCATTCTACCTTCAGGAGGCTGTCCTCAGATATAACTGCAGTTTATGATGCACCATAAGATGATATTAATTATACTTCTACTGTCCCTTCTCTATCTCCCATTCCTCTGTTGCTATTTTGGTCAAACTTCCCTACCAGCACTTTCTGCTGCCAACAAAACAGCAAGTTAATTACGGATAAAGTGAAGACTTACTTCAGGAAGTAAATAACATTGACATTTTGAATAAACAGTGAATTTATATCTAGTGGTTGGTGGTAAAAGGTCTCCAGTATGCCATGGGAAGGTTATAGCCAATATGTGAAACTGGCTTAAGAAATATGCGAATCAAGGACATAATTATATAAGCCCAATTAGATATAACACAAAGCAATGAAATCACATAAAGCCAAATCTCACCACATCATCCCCAATATATAATTAATTAAGAACAGTGTAACAGGGAAAATATGTTGAAATTAAAATGTGATTATTGTATATGGAAAATAAAGTTGTGTGTCACTATTTTTACTATAACAGCTGGCCAATCTTTCTGATTGGAGCGTATTTTGTCTTGTCCTGAATTTTTGGATAAGGATGTCATAGCACCTTAATGAAACAATTATAGGAGTGGCTTAAATAGTGGCATGATTTAAAGACAGCTTGAAGGTTTAACTTTAACATATGTTGGACTATGGTTGGAAAGAACTAGCCAATCAGTAAACTGGTTTCAGCCTGAAGGATCGTTATGACTTTGGTTACTGTGCTCCTTGTAATAGCATACACGAGAAAGTGCAAATTCAGCTGTACTTATATCCTATAAAAATGATATAAGCAGAATATGAACAAAGCTATATATACAATAGAGCTTCAGTATGCAACAAAACATCTAATGGACTAACAGGCTTGTCAGGCAAAACTGCTGTAAGTTTGAACAAAACAAAGAGTAGCATACAGGCCTGTGTATAATATGTACTTACATACGCACTTTGATGCCTGTACAGTGAGCTCTGATGGCTCTCTCTCCCTTGGAAGCATTTGGGCACACAAGCTGTAAGAAACAGGAAGCTGTAAAGAGTAGTTTCAGATATGCAAATCTTCCAAAAAACATTTTCCAAATGTTTGAACAATACTTTTTTTCTTCACTTTTTTGCTTTCAGGACATCAACTGAAGACTCAGACTAATTTATTACCGTTATTAAGAATTATTGATACATCAAGAAAGTATATTCACTCTTGGATACTGACATGCTTTTACAGTTAAGCTGCCAAAAGTGCATTTTCTCAGTTTAATTATAATAAGATATCTCATGCAAATTATTTTATGGACAGCCACTGAAGTGGAATAGGGATATTTATGAAAGGTTGCCAATCTTTTCCCTCTAAAAATCTGTTAGCTGTAATTTGTAGTATTTACAGAAAGCTTGTCATATTTCTCATTAAGGGCTGGAGCAAGTCTAAATACAGGATCTCAAACAGCTCTGAAATACTGCTCATAGCCTACTTTTTATCTGCCATCTTGATGCTGTTAAAATAATCAAATGTGTAGTGACCCACTGTGCAGGGCACACAGCTTGACTGAGCATGAACATAAGGTCATAGCAGGGCGTGGCAACCCAACAGGCATAGTTTATCTTGTCATATAATATATTTAAATGGCATTTTTTCTTCTTTATGGAGTATGACAGCACAGTTAGTTGCTTTTCATTGTATGAAAATGCAGAAGCTTTGATAATCTGCGAAATCTCACCTTAAAAATGTTGCAATCACAAATGTTGTCGACTCGACTTGGTTCAATCACAACATTGACTATGACTCAATCCCAGAATGACTCAAAAACAAGATTAAAAGTGGCTTAAAGGGGTCATATATATATAAGGGGTCATATATATATATATATATTTTTTTTTTTTTTTTTTTTTTTTTTTATTGTGTGTATTTTTTATTTTTTTTTTTTTCAAATACTGTACATTAGGAATGGGCCGGTATGAGATTTTGAAGGTATGACAACTTTAAGAAAAAAATTCACGGTATCACAGTATTGTTGTTACAGCTCTAACATGTGTTGTTTTTAAATGACTGGGTAAAAAAAAAAAAAAAAAGAAAAAGAAAAAAAAGAGGAAAAGAAAATTCCCGCTCGACACAATATATTTTGTTTTTCAGCAGCATACAGAATAGAGATTTTTTTTCTCTAATTTGTTTCCTAAAAATAAAAAATAAAAAAATAAATAAAGGTTGACATCTTTATTTAACCTAAATCTGTAATTACAGTTATTTAATTTTGATTATACAATTTATATACATATACTTTATATACAGTAATTTCATATAATTTAGTTATATAATAATCATTATACACACAATTTGATTTAATGATAACCCAATATGAAGCAAAAACAGAATGTTCTGACAAGCTTTGTGAAATTATACCATGTAAACTTTTCAGAAGACGGTCAGCTCCCCTCAGAAACACATTCAGAAACACATTCATATAGACCCCCAAATCAATATTGAGGATTTTCTTCCAATACTTTGTGCGTCATGAACAGTGGGTGATCTCTGCTACCGTATTTTTCTCTTCAGCGTCTCTGGCCTGTGTTAACAGGCATTAAATGGGTCATATGATGCAATTGCAAATTTTCTTTTCTCTTTGGAGTGTTCTGTGAAAGAAGATCTGTGAAGTTGCAAAGACTAAAGTCTCAAATCCAAAGAGATATTCTTTATAAAAGTTAACGGCTTGAAACGGCTCGTTCTAACATGCTCCCACATATCTACATCAGTATGTGGGAAGATTTGCATAATGCCGCCCAGATTTTCATGCAAAGAATGAAGGCGTACCTTTTATTCTCATTGTAGTATTGTTAATGTCGCCTCCGCCATGTCGCATAGACGATGTGTGTTTCACTGTTATAGCTTTAACAACTACAACAACAAAAACAAAAAAAACAAAAAAATATATATATGTTAAGAGGCGTAACACTTCCGTCTCACGCTTGAGGCATTCAGCCAATCACAATGCACTGGATAGCTGGCCAATCACAGCACACCTAGCTTTTTAGAGAGATAAATAAGCCTTGTGAAAATCGACGTGTTTCTGAAGGCGGGTCATAGAGGAGAAATAATAAAGTACAGTACAATAATGTGTTTTTTTTTTTACCTTAAACCACATGAACACATTTCATTACACCAAATACACAAAATAATGTTCTTTTTAGACTTCATATTTTCACATAAATGACATTTTGGAAAATTATTGCATTGCTGATCGCATAAAGGCCAAAGCATATTTCGGCTGCCCACGTACCATAGGGCATTACGTTATTTTCATCATCAAGGGGTCTCGCCGACAGCCGCGCATGTTTAAATGAGCCATTTAAGGAGCAAGTGTGCGGATAAAGCAAAATCCCTCATAAAAAGTCATAAAAAGTATTCAATACATGAAATGGTAAAGCAAACATCTTAATGAACATTTTAAGTCATCTCGTATTTTAGGGATGGAAAAACATAAATCTCGATACAGCCTATCGATTATTAAACTTCAAAATTATTTCATAAAAAAAAGAGAGTGCAGTGTAACAAGGCGGTGCTGTTACATGTTCAAAAGGCTCAACAGTGCTAGTAGCCTATGTAATTAAAATGAATTTCAATATATTAAAATATAGTTAAACATCACACATTATTTGCTATTTGTCCCATGTAGTAGACTATTTATTTATTTTCTTATTTTACCGTGTGCAATAGGATGATTTTCCACCTGGCAACCAAAGTATATTTCAAACCTGTGGGAAGCACTGAATCGCATCCGATGGCCCCTTTAAAAGCATAATTCTTGCCGCAATTTATTTTCATCTGCATTTTGTGAGATGGCAGGTGTTAAAGGCAGTGGCTATTTACAGTAATAACAAGCAACAATAGATGGTATTAATGCTAAGTGTAAATTGCAATTAAATGTTATTTACACCAAGTGAAAACAGCTTATTTTATTAGAAATATATTATATTTACACTAAGGGAGGGATTGAAAGGGAGGGATTTTTTTTTTTTTTTTTTTTTTTTTTTTACATTCAACCACACTGTTATACTTGCTTTCACTATGACAACTTTTCATTGCTTGCCTGACTTGCCATCTCTGCTGTTACTGCGAATCTTTGTTTAGCTGTTGCGTTCGTGCATGTGTTTGGCGCCGCTGGCGTATAGACACTGGCTCTGATTGGCTACCATGAAACAAATGACTCTGCCTTAGCCAATCATAATCGCTTATCTCGTTATTAACCCACCTCCTTACTCGCTGTGTGAGCCAGGGGTGGTTCGGATTACATAGTTTATTAAATCAATGCATAGTAACGCAATGCATTTAACGTCCAGTAATGTTAACGGCGTTGTAACGACGGGAAAAGTATTTAGTTAGATTACCCCGTTACTGAAATTTACGGCATTATTCCAAACACTGGTAAACAGTGATTTATGTGACTTCAATTGTTTCTTATTAAACTTAAATCGAAGTAAAAAGTTTTTTTTTTTTTTTTTTTTTTTTTTTTGGAAAAACCACATCCTGGCTTAAGTCTTCATTTGCTGCTGAATTGTGTTGACACGCATATAGAAACATAAGGAGAGCAAGAGATCGATTCCTAATGTGAGTTTATTTTTTATAGTAGTTCAGTTCCATTTACATCTTTAACTAGCCACTGTTAAAAATGATTCAGGCGAGAATGTAGTTGTTTAAAGGGGGGGTGAAATGCTCGTTTTCACTCAATATCCTGTTAATCTTGAGTACCTATAGAGTAGTACTGCATCCTTCATAACTCCAAAAAGTCTTTATTTTTATTGTATTTATAAGAGAAAGATAGTCTGTACCGATTTTCCCCGGAAAAACACGAGCGCCTAGAGGCGTGACGTGTGGGCGGAGCTAAAGAATCACGAGCGCCAGTAGGCTTTTGAGTTGAGAGCATGTGGAAGCTGTGACACAGATCCAGAGGCTGAAATTTAACAAGAGCAGCATCAGCAAAGGCGGTATGCTATGTGGTATGTACTGAAACTGTATATATTTGCTTAGTGGTTTTGGAAAATGACTAAGTTCCACTTTATGTCGTCTTTTTTTTTTTTTTTTTTTTTTTTAAGCTGTACATGTGGAAAGTTCAGTTTGATGACAACATCGCATGTTGTTTACTTGATGTGCTTACGCGCTGATAGCTAAGTTAACAACACAGAGATATTTGAAGCAGTTTTACTCACCGCCTGCGGTTCCAACACACGATCGTGACCCTTTTTCGTTGGGACTGCATTATCCTTAAAAATAAGTAAGGGCAATCCGAAATGCAGGGAACAAACAAAAACACTTGCACAACTCCGTTGATGCTCTGTAAAAATAAATCCATCCACTGGTCCCTTAATGTTGTTTCTCTTTTGGTAATCTGTGCAGGGTCTTGCCCTGGCAACCAAAAACACACTTCTTTTGTGACTTTTCGCGACGCTCTCGCTCTGATCAGTGAATGCCTCTGCTCTCAGTGCTCTGCTATACGGGAGTGCGCGCTCTGCCGGCAGAAGAGCGCGCACTTAGGACCCATATAAGGAAATTCCACTCCATCTAACGTCACACAGAGCCATACTCGAAAAAAACTTTCCGAAACTTGTGACAAACCGGAAGAGGTTTTTTTGGAACAAAAATACTCCTTCAAACGTACAACTTAATTTTTTAAACTTTGTCCATGTTTAGCATGGGAATCCAACTCTTTAACAGTGTAAAAAACTCAGTATGCATGAAATAGCATTTCACCCCCCCCCCCTTTAAAACTCAAATCCGCAGTTTATTTATAAAGACAGAGCCTATTTAAAATGGTGCTTTGCTGATTTAGGAGACAGTCAGCTCCAGCAATCAGCTTCACATTTGTCCTTATTTTTTTATTTTATTTTTCTGGATACACCACTCAAAATTTGTCAAATCATGTTACATATAGTTGACATAACTTCCTTTTTTTTGTTTAGTTTAAAAGTGTTTGGTCCATGTTGAATTTATATTTCATTCAAACCACACCAGAAGTTCATTTGGAAGTGGCCCGAGACACATCTTTTTAGTGGTCTTGGCCTGCTTGTTTGGTGCGCACCAGGGTTCGGATGGCAGCGTTCACACTTACTCAAGTGAACCGCACTAACAGAGCACACCAGGTTTTGTTTTAATCAAACTAAACATGGCAAGTGTGAACACACCATTAGAGTGCATTACTCAGCTGACACACATTCAACAGGCTGCAGTCGAGAGGTTTAGGCATGAGAATGAGCTCACAAAAGCATGTCAGTTCTGTGCAGCTCAGTCAAAAGATCATATGACCAGATTTTGGACAAAATTGGGCAAAATTTGTAGGAGTAGTAGTGAAAAAAAAAAAAAAAAAAAAAAAAAAAACCTTCTATATGGTGGAAAGACACACTGATGGAAAATGACAAACAAGACATTTGATATGAAATGCAAGTATATAAAAATTACACAATTAGGACAATATTTTCAAAAGTTAAAAGCGTTTTTGCAAAAGTTGTTATATCTCTGGATCAGTAGATTGCACTGTGTTCAAACTTTTCTCAGGTACCACCAGTACATGTTGTTGATGATCCCTACTTATTTCTGAGATGATATGTCAAATTATGTAAAATATATAACAATTTAGGACATATTAAAAAATGGCAGACACATGGTTAAGATGATCCTGGCAAAATTGATAACCACAGATTCAGCATGACCCAAGGAATCCACATGTACAATATCATGATTTTCTGACTAACTTTTCAAAAGTTATAAGCCAATCTAGCAATTATTTATATCTCACAATCCATAGGTGGCGCTGTTCCCATCTTTGACATGGCATGAAATATACAGATTCTGGATACATGCAGCTCTTTACTCATAACAGATCATAGAGATGCAAAGTATTGAAAAAACAAACATACTGTCATCTCTCATCTGTAGCCTAACACAAGGAGATTGAGGACATGAACCGAATGTGCTTCTTTGAAGCAGTCTAGCTCACTGCATATAATCCCCAAATGATCAAACAAAATAAGAACACTGGTAAAAAGGAAGATTTGATGTTTTGAGACACAACATTAAAAAAAGGGGGAGGGGAAACTTGAAGCTATTAAAGTGGGACATCTTGTATTCAGTGGAGAGCTGGAGGCTGCTGCCATCAATCAATTCAACTGGCTTTAGCAGGTGCGGAAATTGAGAGACTGTGTACAGCTGCATATTAAACACCGACATTCAGCCATTTAATTTAGGAAGATATAGATAACAGACCACCATTCATACATTTAATTCATTTATATGAACTGGATCTTCTAAACCGTTCATTTAAAAACATTTTGCGTTGTCGTATCCAAAGAAATATGATTTGTGTTTAAGCTAATTTATCAACATCCTACTTTTGTGGCATCTATGGTTGAGCTCATTAACAGCTTCTGTATGATTTATGATGATGATTATGATTATGAAGTCTTAAAGTAGCCCCATGTTGGCCAGTTGAGCACCCTTAACAATCAACCGGAGATATTCTTTAGTTTAAACCATCATTCAAAATTATTATTATTATTTTTTTTTTCACTTGTCTATACTCTACAATATAATATGCCGGTATCAAATTTTCTGGTTGTGATTAATTGCTCATGCTTTTATCACGGTAAATGGTATTATCACAATATTGAAATTTAGGGCCTGTACTGAATCACGGCCACTAACCAAATTTAGGTGAGAGTAATGTCAGGAATGCTCAGAATTGCATTGTTACTGGCAGACAACTGGAAATATAGTATAAAGAACATACAGTAGTTCACAGAGTTAAACATCTCCTTTCACAATTCGTAAAAAAAAGAAAAAAGAAAAAAAAAAAACAGAAGATGGAGGGGCAAAACCTTTTAGAAAAAGAGCTTCAGATTTCAGGCCTTTTTTGTACCCTGTTCGTGGAAAGTGCCATTCTTTTTCACAACAAGTATTGATTCTTTTCATAATGTGTCATCTGTATTTGAGTGCATGTACTGGACCTTAATTAAAGGATGTTGAAATAGAGGATGGCAGAAGGACTGGAGGTTTGGACAGTGTTCAAGAACAGTACAGGAGGGTATAATCTCCTGTGTTGACATGGTTAATTAGCCCAGGTTAGAGGGAAGTGAAGTTGATCATATATCACACTCTTATTCACAGCTCCATTTACTATCCAACTTTAGGGAATTCTTTTCTCTTTACCCCTCGCTGCAAGAGGATTCAAGGAGATGAGCATTGTGTGTCTGGGTGGAGAGGACACATACGAAAGTCAAATATTCATTTGTCTAATTTCATAATGAGCAGGAACAGAGGAAAAAGAGGCCTAATATTCCAGTGGGCCTAATTAAAATTGGTGAGAGCATGAGAAAAGAAGTTGCACTGAGGTGATTTTAGACTCAAATGAGAAGACCTAATTAAGGAGACTGATGGCCTTTACTTAGAAGCCGCCTGAGATGTGTCGAGCACTTTGTGTTTGTCCCCACAGCAGATCACTTTGATTAACCACTGTCTGTATCAAATCTGGCAGAACAATTAATAAATAAAGTCCAGTTAGAAAAAAAATAAAATAAAATAATAATAATAATAATAATACAAAAACAATTATAATAATTAGAATGATTGTGATGATAATAAATACAGCTGCAACTTGCAATTAGGAGACCATGCACAATAAAACCTCTCATAAGCTCAGCCTACATTGAACTCAGTATGAGGCAAAGTCAATAAAAACAAAACTGAGCCACACTGGACATGACATTGGAGAGCACACAAAAGTAAGATCCTGCTGTAAACAGGTGCAGGCTTGAATAGCAAGCAGCTAATTGCAGACAATGTGGCCAATTTTGGGAATTTTGATTGTGTTTTTCTCTTCATGACTCAAGCAAGCTCATGAGCTGGCCAAATTATTTAAAAGTTATAGCCAGAGTTATTTTAATTAGCTAAAGTGAAGCAAAGATAAAGCCCCAGTTCAGAAAAGCCTCCTCATCCTCAAGTTTGTTTATGAAGTGCAAGAAAAGATACCAAGAATCTTGTACAGTAAATGATGATCTTCACTACCACTTGAAAACTTGAGCCAAATACAGGAAATGAAAATGGCAGATAATACGGTCACGCAGAAATACAGTATCAGATACAGAAATAATTTTTAGGGATAAATTCATTTTGTTTATAATATCACTTCCAGACAAACAGGTCTGATATATAAATTATTTTTGTCTATTATGCACAATGAAATGTTTTTTTTTTTTTTTTTCTTCTTTTATGGATGTAACAAATTAGAAAATGGACACAGTATTAAAGATTCAAGGACTTCAATGTCAATGTTATTATTTATTTATATATTTAATACTATGACAGCCTTTTGTCACACAAATTGGCAAATAGCACAGGGACACATTAGGAAGTACAGGGGATGTTTATTTATCTGTTGCCTATGCTGATTTTTTACTTTACCCCACAAATTGTACAAAATAGAAATGGAATTTCACTTATAACCTTGTATTCACAATCATTTTCTGTGGCTTAATCATGCCATGGATGATCAAAAAATAAAAAATAATAATAATAAAAAATAAAAATAAAATAAAAAAAAATCAATAAAAACAATTCCAGCAAAAGGAAATAACAAGCATGGTGACCTCAGTCCATTCATTTAGTTAGTTAGTTAGTTAGTTAGTTATTTATTTCTCAATTAAAAAAAAAAAAAAAAAAAAAAAAAAAACTTTTCAACTTTTGTGCTACTCTTTTAAAATGTATAGGCACAGTTAAGAAAACAACATTCACATGGATTGTCATAGCAATAGTCTAAAGTGTGTCTGATGTGAAGTGTTCAGAATGTAGGGTAGATAGCAGACCGTACAACATGGATTGCCAGTAAAAAATAAATTAAAAAAAGGTACTTTGAGCCAGTGTTTTAATAATTCGATACTAGCATAATAATACATAGCATTTTATCTGTATTTTATGTTATCTATAACAATTATTAAACCAGATCAGCTACTATTGAAATCCCACTTTAAGTGAGACCTTATAAAGTGCTTCTGCTTCTGTACCCTGTTTTTAGAAATTGCCATTAATCAGTTTTGAAGGGCCACACATCCAAATAATGGGCCTTAAAAGTGATTAATCATCTACTGAGAAAGAATGAGAGAGGATTTGAGATGTTAGCCCCATAGCAATAAATCACCCTCATAGTACTTGGGGAAATATTTAAATAGTGACACCAATAAAACAATACAGCTCTCTCTCTTTGACCTAGCATGACAAATTCATAATCATTATCAACTTCCATTTGCTATGAAAGAAAGAAAGATTCAGCTGTCAGAAATTCTGAAGGATATCAGGGTGTCAGTGGTGCTGACTGATCAATTGCATCCCACAGTTTACAACATGAGTAAACCAACAGAATGATAGGGCAAAGTTAACTGGTTTTCACACAGTTAAAAATATTTAGAGTATTTCAACAGCTCCTGGATCCATTAAAACACTCGTTATGCTCACATTAAAAGAAGATAATTAAGCTTGGACTGTTATTAAGTACTTTTTAAGGATCCCTACTCTTATGATTCTTAGCCATGAGTCTGTGAGGGCCGGCATTTCTTGTCTGTGTTTCATTGGTGGAGTATAGATGGTTTATCTTTATTTCATTCTGACTAATCAATTAATGTTTTTCTCCATTATACACACATTTTACTCTTAAATAATATATACTGTACAATAATCTACCCATATATCTAATCTCTGTGTTGCATTGTGGATTGCACAATCACTTTCATGAGTCATTTAAGGCATTCTGGCTTCCTTACCATGTAAACATTATTAAGCAAGATGTGAACCTCTTAATTATTTTCATATACTTTAGCAAAACAGTTTGTTTTGATCTGACGGAGATCATCTTGCCTAGCGAGAAAGCTAACTGCCTAATTTTTCTCAGGGGTTTTAGATGAGGTTTCATCTTGTAAATAGAACATCAATTGCTGAATCCTCTCGCTGCCAAGCGAGCTGTGTCACTCACATTCATCAAGCGGTGGAGGCTTGAGTAGTTTATTAATACACCGCATTATGTATATTAGAAGTTTGCTTCTCTTTCTCTCTCTATCTTTCACACCCTCATGCTCTTTTCCATTTTTACCTTTTTTAACATTCTTACAGTTCCTTTTATGGACGACACTGAAGGAGTACTATCTTTGTGTTTTTATGAGACAATGCTAGAACTGGAGCTAATCTTAATCGATGACACAGTTACTCATCTGCTAAAAGCTACCTAAATGTATCCACTAGCAGTGCATACTCAGACTAATAGCGATTGCTTTCTGACACTTGTCCTTGGGAGGATGCCGGGAATGCAGTGAGAGGGCAGGAAGTATCATCTTAATGCCTTAAAGCTGCACTATATATCTCTGCAAAGAGTACTCACACCCCACAGGCGTTAGTGCAGCTGTGTACATGCTCAAACACAAGCAAAACTCTCCACATCTGCATCAATCATATACCATCATGTTAAAAAAAAATATCACTCTAAAAGCAGGTCTTGTGGGCGGATGTACACTTGAATAAAAATAAGTGATTTCCTTATTTGAGACTTGAGTGTGGGAATGTGTTTCAGTGGTACTTAAGACACCACAAGATTTGCATTTCACATTCAAAGCATTAAGTGCCAGAAATAGTTATTCCTGATCCCTGAAATTACTCTGAATTACTTATTTTCTGAACTCTGAAAATAGTTATTCCTGAACTGTTGAAAATACCATTTTAGAAAAAAAAAAAAAACTCTCTTCATTTTAATTACTTATATTGATGGGACTCAAAGGGCAAAGGGCATATTATCGAAGAAGAAAAAGTGTAGAGCAGGGACTTGGTTCTATCCATCTATCGTTGATCAGAATTTAGGATGTGGGCGTTGCTCAAAAAAAAAAAAAAAAGTACTATAATTGACTTTGCAGTCGCAATTGTGGAGGGGTGGGGTTTGAGTAAACTAATAGGAGACGTCTGGCAAATGTCACCAGAGAGAAGTTGTTTTAACTGGAAGTTCAAGTTATGACATTTTGATGAAACGAGGTAAAGCAAATATAAAAATACATGGACAAACTATTCATAATGCGAAGAATTTACAAAATAGGGAGGATTTTAATTTTAGGCTGACTAGCCGACAGGCATTGCTTTTTTATGAAGCTTGTTTACCAAAGAAATATTGCTGGTTAATCTAATTAAGAATCCTGGTTAGTGGATCTACAGGCAAAATACAACATATTCTGGTCTTATCTTTTTTTCATGCTAAGGAAAGTGCTTTTTAGTGCTATAGCACTATCAAGGCCGAGTATTCATTTTAATCCTTACACACTCCCATGGGAACCCGTGTGGTTGTCCTTCTGTACTATAGCAGCCTTTGATCCTCTTTGATTCTGAATTCTGCAATTGTTGGATGCCTCTTTAAGTAGAAGCCATGACTCGGATAGGTTGGCACCCCAAGGTTTTCTCACTTTTATATCATTAATTATCTATCGAAGTATTTCAGAAGGATTCTTTAACTTTGTGCATCTTTATGCTTTGATGATATTTTGGGTGAAATGTCTAGCACGCACTATTCTAAATAGCACAGTATAGAAAATTCGAACATAAACTCAGTTCCAGCATGAGAGTGTCACAGTGATTGACAGCACTTGCCTTTCTGTACTCCTCCCACGCTGTAATTGACTTGGCTGGGGCAGCTGTGTGTCTGTGTGAGTGTCTTCCTTAAATGGCTATTAATTAGCATTAGAGAGCGCAGTCTGCTCACACCTCGCCTCTCTTAATCCTGAGCGTGTGGCTTTTCGCGAATCCATTAGCTACGGCGTGGAAGTCGCTTCTGCGCAAGAGTCAATTACTTTATTCATGCCGCTTTGCTGTTTTGGAGACTCAGCTTTGACGTTGTCAGCAGCCAGACTGAAACAAAAGCATAAAAAGGAACCAGCCACTTTTACATTTCAGACCTCGTTTGATTGATTTAATATTTGCCTTTCATATTACTTGTTATTGGCCATTAGCCTCTTCATTCTCATTAGACATAGTGCTTTACCCCCTCCATTTTCAGCTTACAAACAGTCACTTTCTTGTGTATTCAGTAGCTTTCGTAAGATTTTTTTTTTCCTGTCTTAAGAGACTGTAAATATGCTCTGCCTTGTCTCATGGCAGAATGTACGTGTGGTGGATTTTCAAGCATTATTTTAAGTGTGAGCAGGTTACATTATTTGTCACATGTTTGGTGTAGCTACTAAAATGCACGTCTTTCAGCTTTTGGCTGAGCTCCCAAATCCAAACCCCATTAAGAAGTACATCTAAAAGCTTTCAGATTGCCAGTGAGGGGAAGCCCATCCCTACGGTATAAAATTAGATTGTACCATGCTACTATAAGGCAACACGTGTTTCTTCATTCCCAGGAGGAGCTGTCACTTTCCCGACACGATGCTTTGCCATGTGGGACCTGTGGCTGTTTACGTTGTCCTTAGCTGTTTGTGGGGCAATATTTCCTACTTTTCTGCCAACCTCCCATTTATTAGTGACAAAGCTCACTGCAATAGTCTGTTCTGACCTATTCGTGACTGGCACTGGCATTTAAGAAATACCAACAAGAAGGCAGTGCAAACTGACAGGGTGGACTGGAGGAGTGGCGCGTAGCATTTTAAACGGCAAATATTGAAGAGGACATGCTGTCACACTGTTCCTTCCCACCAGTCCTTCGACCCAAAGGGTGAGCGGGGCTCATCGGTAGATGATGAGCACCATGGGAGGTCATCTGCACTGCTGAGATTGCTCACTGGTAGGCTTTGGAATTCTCCTTTGGACCTTTCGATCAGCTTGCTTGTGTGTTAGCTAAAGCAAAATTGGAGTTACAGAAGGTCAGATCTTCCTGCTTGGAATGGCTCCATCAAAAAAATCATATCTCTGCTAATGCTAATATAATGAGCATTTTTCTTTATTAACTATTTAATGCTCCTATAACTTTTATTATGATAAAACTATATATATATATATATATATATATATATATATATATATATATATATATATATATATATATATATATATATATATAATATTATATTGATTATATTTACTATTTTTACACACCGGAGGCTTTTAAATGAATTGTGAATCTAAAATATGTGTGCTAGATAATGTACAAATGGTTAACATTGTGTCATCAATCAGAAAAGCAGTTCTGGGCTTCGTACCGAATACTGAAGTTTTGGTACCGTGACAACACTAGTCAGTTATATCATAAAAATAGTCTTAATTGTGTGATTGTAATTATAGCAGTCCTATTTAATTGAGCTCTGTTTGTTTGACGTGCATGCGCGAGTTGGTGCTCGTTCACTGAAGTTTCAGAGAATGCCAGAACAGAAGGCTCATGCACTTCTGACAGAATTTTTTTTTTTCGATTTCCATGGCTTTCTAACATTTACAAATGGAGGATATACCTGTGAAATGTAAGTTATGCATTCAGGAAGACAGCACATCTCAAACACAATAAACAGCACGAGTTAGCTCTGTCTCAGTCAAAGCAGGGCTACTGCTGGCCAAATGGGTGCCATAAGCAGGATTGAAAACAAAAACATCCACTAAAGGGCTCAACATAGAACTTTAATAAAATAAAATAAAGTAAATAAATAAATTGTATCATTTACAAATTAGACAGTTATCTACATTTATGACTTTATTAATGCAGTTGTCTAATTTATTTTGTAGTCTCAAGTATTCAGAAAATATGCAAAAAATAAATTAAGTAGTTTTACTATGGTAAAACTATGGTTTATTTTTGTAAGGGTTTTGATGTCCACGTGTGTTTTTTTTTTTTTTTTTTTTTTTTAAGAAATTATAGATGCTGTGAATTCTAGAGCAAAAAAATGGCCAGAAATTAAAGATTAAGTTAATATTTGAATTAAATGTTCGACCAATAGCCTAAACAAGCATTTGCTTGTCCTGAAAGTGTAGCAGCAGCAATTACCCTTTGGATCCATTTGCAGGCATTTGTAATAACATGTTATGTACATAAATTGTTTATTTTTTTATTAGCCTGCATTATTCATTTTAACATTGTTATTAACCAATCACTATTGCCTCATTGTTTTTTATCATGTATTTTAAGTAATTTTAAAGGCTATTGATGGCTTCAGTCTGTTTTATAACCAAAATAAATTATCTTAATACTTTATAAATTTATTATTTGTAGTAACAAAACCATGGCTAATTTGCAGTGGATTTTTGGTGTTATTCTAGTTAAAACCATGGCTAATGTTCGTAAGGGAACATGGCAAGTTATTAACATCAACAGCCAAAAAAAGTTTCACAGGAATGTGCCTGGAAGTTATGCACAGGCTTTGTTTTTAGCTTTAACAAATTATTTACAATTTATTTTAATATATATATATATATATATATATATATATATATATATATATATATATATATATATATATATATATATAACATTTATAAGGTGTGCCTTCCTCCTCCCCTTTAACATTATAAAATATTCACAAAAAAAGTAGCAGAATTTACATATTAGTTACAGTTTACTTTAATAAATATAAAAAAAATGTAAAAGCTGTGCATTATTGTTGACACCTAGATGAACAGTTTACGGTTGTTTTTTATGATTAAGTCATTCTCCTCAAATGCCATTGATGTTCAAATTATTATTTTTTTGAATATCCAATGTCCAGCGTCAAGCAAACTTATGCCAGTTTTTTACTTTATTTCGCTTTCTTCTCTCTGCACTGGATTGCTGATGTATTTTCCACTGGCATAGATGTCCATCCATCTATTATGATCATTCCATGCAAACATGAGGAGCGCGTGGTTGTGAGCACGGATGGGGGAATGGTAGTTTTTTCTAAGGCTCTGTTTGGGTTGGTGAGAGCTGACTGAGGTTTATATTGATGGCACTCACTGGGAGAGGGAGTGGGAGAGCGGATTTAGGGGAAAAGGCTCTAGTAGCTGGCCAGAAGTTGATGGAGGGGCTGTAGGTGGCATGTTCATAATGCTGGCTGGATGTTCCCTGTGCTCTGATACCCCTATGAGAGGCATAAGATCCTCACTCTGGACTCTGGGCTTTAAGATCAATAGGATTATGGGACTGGTGCTAAAAGCTTGTCTTAGTTCTCACTGCAGCTTGCGTTGCACTTTCAATGCCAACTTCACTTCTTCATGAACATCATCTCTTACTCAGTGCCCAGACCATAAGTACGGTCACTATATTTGACTTCTCTAGCATATTGAGCATCACTTTTCTTGTGTGTGCCTTTAAATACAAAGTGTTTAAACTTTTGAACAAATTAATTAGAAATACTGGTAAGTATTTCCACTGAAGATCATTTCTAAAAAGTAAATGGTCAAATTAAAATACCACATTTCAATACTAATAAATCATTTTTTTTTATTTATTTATTGATCATTCAATAATAGATATAATTCGGCTTGGAGGTGACAAATGACAATGAGCTTTAGACTCAAAACTAGTATTTCACTCGAAAGATGCATAAACTGCAGTACTGCTTATTTGTGAAATGCCATTGGGTATGAGAATGGTCCAAATAAAATAATGTTCACCTAATCAAAAACTAGTACACTGATATATTACACCGCTGTCTCTGTAAAATACATACACTGTAGTATCAACCAGATACACTGAGCATTGTCAAGTTTAAAAAGACCTTGTGTCACAGACCCACAACAGAAATCTGCCAATATTAGTCATTTACTCAAAAACATTTGAGCTAAACATAAACATTATTGAGGTTTTTCATGACATGCACATGATTAAATTACAATTGATCAAAAGTTTAATAAAAAAGGTAATAATAATAATAATAATAATAATAATAATAATAACAACACTAATATGCTTGGGAAATGATGGTTAAGCATACACTGATAAAAATTATTTTGTGGTGAAGTAAATACTACATAAAAACAAATGTAATTTCTGCAAGAATTAAGAACAATAAAATAAAGTAAATTATATGTTATTATTCAGTTTAAGCTTGTAAAAATTAAAGTTGGAACTCATAAGTATATTTTATTTGGAACCGTTTGTTATGTTTACAAGGATTCTTTAGGTAAATATCAAAGTTATGGTCCCATATTTCCCATCATGCACTGTGGCATGATTAATAATAAAAAAAATAAATAAAAAAAACACTATTTTCGAGTAGTATTCACACTGTTTTGTGGTTGCTTTTGGTGTTAGATTTAGTATTATACATAACATATTTCTTTGTGACATCTGGAGTTTATTTTCCACTCAAAATGACCCAATCATACTCAAACACTATTCACTGATTGTAACCGTCATTGTGTATGGTGTACCAGGTATTGAGGTCTCTGTATTAATTTAGCTAATAATATTATTGAGTGGGCATATTATCTTAAAAGGGGTTTCTTGTGAACCACATGCTTTAATAACATGGTTGTTTACAAGTGCTACCTTGTTAGTGCAAATACTTGCAAAATCAAAGTTAATTAAATCTACTGATTGTTTAATTTTTCAATGCATTATTATAATGTTACATTAAAAAAGTAACATTTATATTTATTTAATTTAAAATAATTGCCAGAACTGCATAAAAAACGTGAAATGTATTTATTATATATAATGGTTTTGCTTAATTATATTAATCAGATTTATAGTTAAAAATTACTCAATACAATTTAGCAGGTTGAGTTAAATGTACTCATTCACTATGTTAATTTTACTCCACTTAGTTAAGTAGATTTACTTAATTTCCACATGTAATTATGGATGGATTGTCTGCATTGAATTGTGTTGTGTTTTAGGTATGAAGGAAATGTAAATAAACTTGACGGAAAATGTACTGTTCAACCCAACCCTCCATTCTTAAAGAATTTCTTCATTCAATAATTTTTTTAAGAATTTCGATTCCGTGAATAAGACCTACCCCTATTTGCCCACAAAAAGACCTCTCCCAGTCCCAGTGGTCCTCTCACAATGGGTCTACTACCATACATTTCCTAAGGATCACTACACTTTAAATGCTATTATGTGGAGGCCTTCATTGACACATAAAACATAACACTGCGAAACATCCAGTTAAATAGTAAAATAAACTATTGAACAGGAATACACAAGGGGCTTTTAACCAAAACGGTCTTGTAACAATGAAAAATGGTGTGAGAATTGAGAATGTGTGTGTTTGTGTGAAAAAGAGTTAGAAAGAAGAGAGACTCTTGTTGCACTGTTGCTGTGTTTGAGGCCAGATTCAGAGAAGAATTGTGCATTATGATTTGTGACATGTAGTACGCTTCAAGGATCTTATTACAACACGTTAGTATTCATGTGCCATTCAAAATGCAAGTCCAACACCTGCATTGCTTATAGGGTGCTAGCAAAGGGACACAAAATGTGAAACAGCAGCCACAGGCAGTGCTTTCTGCAGTCCCTTATTTTGACTGACTGTCCAATGCAATATATCAGTGTATAGCAGCAGTTGCACACTGGGCTCAAATAAGCAAGCAAATTAGTAGAACCAGATTTAGCAGTCTAGTTATACATGTTGCTTCGAAATGATCAAGGTCTAGTAGAACGGATGTGTTTGGGGTTGGTAAGGTTTATTTAACGTTTTGAAGTAATACGAATTTAAGAAATAATGTATTTTAAAGTGTAATTTATTCCTGTGAAGTCTTTGGGCATCATTCATGAAACAACAGCAGAATAACTTTTTGTGCAAATTGTCTGTAAAGCTGTTCTGACATAAATGTTTGGTTTCATGAGAGTGAAAAATAGTTGGTACTAAACAAATGTACACCTGCTCTCTACCACCTGCAAATGGTGCATAAAACATTCTGGGGTTTTTTTTGCATCCAGTTGGTTGACTATCATAAACATTCACAGCGCTACACATGCAGTTTGCTAAAATTCAGGAATTTCGGTAAAATACATGCTTATTTCACTGCTTATAAAACATGCATGCTTTGAATGATCAGTTTGAATGATCGTTCATATCTAGACTATAAATACACTACTTTAGCGACAAGACAAAGGAATGTAGTTATTGTGAAAACAGCATTAACTCCAGCAATGGCTGCCCCCTCCACCATGTTTAAAGATTATGACCCGCCCAACTCAGAAAATCTGCTATCAAAATTATTCCCAAATTTCCCAGTAGCAAATACGACATGAGAGGAGTTCACATCTAATTGCCAGTTTGGAAACTCTATCTAACTATTTATGATAATTCCGATAGCACATGAAGGCAGCATAACTATCAAATTAGCCGTCTACAAAGCGTTTGTGAATCTGGAGGAGTCTTTGGGACGCTCTGTTTTACGCGCAAATCAATCAGAATGTACTCCTATATTTAAGGATGTTTCACGAATGAGGCCCATTAAGCCTTTTGTATCACATTTTCATTTTATTGTTTTTCAACCATTTTGTCCTTATCCTTCAGTTTAGTCATTGGAGTTTAATTTGAATTCATTAGTGTAAGTGACATCTACAAATTGAAAACAACCTCGGTTAGATCAGCTATCATTCTGTGTAATGTGTGAGAGCTGTGTGCCTTTGATTGTTGGCTGGTTGATAGGGAGTTGTCAGACATTTGTTCTAGGTGGTTGCAAGGGTGTTGGATGGATGCTGCTGGGATATTGTGTTTGGTTATTATGGTGTTAATTAGAATTTTGTAACAAAAATATATGAGATGTTTCATAAATCTCAAGAAATAATTGTTGAACTGTATTTTCCTACAGAACAAAGAATCCAGTAACTGCTCTGCTGTATTGTCTTTAACATTCAGGAAACCACTAACCGCACTCAGTCAATCTCACTGCTTTGATGTGACTAACCATCTGCTACGGCCCACAAGCCGCTTGCAGTGCTTAATTAGCTTTTTGTCAAGTTCGCTGTTTACAGTTGAAATTGTCACAGACCCCATTCTCACGTGTTGCCACTGGCTGTACACAGACTGATGGAGAAGAAGCATGTGCTGCGCCTCGGAGACACACACTTTATATGCTTCACAGTTTAAATCTAGAAGCACATTTCCAAAACCTACTGCAGTTTAGATTTCAGTCTGCAGTTCAAAGGCATTCCTGTAGAGGTATGGAATTTCAAATCTAAATTTATTTGATGGTACGATTGCCTGCGGTAGAAAATATAACGTAGCCAAGATCTTCATTCAGAGACGGAACAACTCACTCTGCAGGTGTGAACAAGATGAGGTAGAAATGTTTTGTGAAAAGTTGATGAATACGGTATGTTTTTGAGTACTTGAGAATATTATTCACACCAAATCATCTTAGACATTGCAAGTTCAAATGTTTATACAGTGCAAGAAAAAGAAAAATACTGCTGGGATTGAAAGTAGACCTACTTATTTACTTTAAAACATTTCACTGTGAAGCTGTACTTGCAGAAAAACACATTCTGTCCAGAAATATAAACTGGATGCACAAATGAGCTTGACAGTCCATATAAATCTTGCCGGGTTGTCCCCAGTGAGGTGAAGTCTGGGCTGCTGGCCTGTTATCAGCTTGTTTACATTAAACTGCATTATAAGCCCCTTGGGATGGATAGTGACAAATACAATAGCATCATGATCAGAGACCACATTTGTCTGCAGATCTTCCTCCTCATTTGGAGACTTTCGGGACTTTTTTTCTCCTCCATGTCCTCATGAATTCTTAAACATAGGCCTCTGCATTTTAAAATAGCATTTTGTTGTGGTTATACAGAAGTGCTAGTGTGTGTTCTCTTACTGGCTTTTGTGGTATGATGCAAAATTACTCCAAAAGTTGCATGTAAATCAAAGCAGATGTGGAGATCAGATGATTGGTGTATGGAGCTTGAGTAGAAATAAAGTAGAATAGATCATTCTCTCTTTCTTTTAACTAAAACTATAGAATTTCCTCCAAACATCAATTGTTGTTGCATGTTACTTTCAGTTAATTTAATTTTTCTCACTCTCTTTCTTTTTCTAAGAACTCAGTTTAGAGATGAATCAGCTGTGACAAAACGGACAGCCCAAGTTGTACTACATCTTGCTGACTCAATGCCTAACTAATTGGTCAGAGACCAGAGAACTGTGTGAGGTAACAGTTGCTTTTTGTTAGTGTTGCCTCCACGTTTCATTGCCTGCTTTTTTTTTTTTTCAGTTACTTATTTCTGCTTTTTTATTCAAAGAGAAAGCATTGTTTATTATTATGTGTTGTTAGCATCCAATTAGTGTCTAAGCTCATAATTTAATTTTAGTCTGTGTTCTTTCCTAGCTGTGCACTTCTGCAGTCATGCAGGTTTGATGATGCTCACTCACAAACACAACAAAAATAAATACAGAAAACTGATTTTAGATTTTAGATTTCTTGTTGCCAGAATTGTTGTTCTAAGTGCTAAACTCTACCTGGATCTTTGTTAGCCTGACTTTGTTTCCAAGAAAATATTATGCCTTTACTCTGTCCTGATGCATTGCTCTTTCTTTAGTCTGTGGGATGTCGTCTATGGCTGAGATCTGGTTGGTTCTTTAAATGGATAACTTCCTTCTTTTACTTACCTGGTTGTAATTTGTTTGGCATACTCACTGTTGTTCATCTGTTGGAAAAACGCACTGTCTCATCACTCTTACTGTAAAGTCCTCTGTTGTGGGTTTTGCATTTTAAATGCAACATGGAGTGAATCATATCAGCATTGTCTGCTTTAGCATCACTTGGGGGACTTGTGGTTTGTATCTTCATTCCATAATTAACATTTTGAATGCATAGATTATACAAACAGCTTAGGGCACTGACACTATGATGGATATGAATATGCAAGATCATTTTAAGTGTGTGACAATAATTTGAAATTAAGCAGGAAAACACTCTGATTCCAAAATGATCACTCCCTTTAGAAGATCACATTGGTTGGTGGATGTCTACCTCAGAACACGTTGCAGCAAAAAGAAAGGAAACTCATCTCTTTATTTCTTTCTGTTTTTTTTTTTTTTTTTTTTTTTTTTTGCTTAACAGTACTGTATGTTTCCACCTTATTTTTTTCTTTTCCCCCATAAGAGTGGCACAGCCATTTGTAAATTTGATGGGTCTTGCTTAAAGTTTTGTCCACTTCCACATATTTTTAGCTTTACAAAACTGTTCATTTTACTGTTCGATATTGCAATCGGTGTGTCTTGCCATATAATTTTAAAGTATTATATAAAATATACACTGATTTGTAGTTTAAACAGTTTTACCGCTTACTTCACGTTGTTATTCTTCTCGTTATTTCCCTACAGCAGCTAATGATCCGGAAGTCTTGCACATTCACAGAAAACAAGTTTGTGGGGCCTTTAATGCTGTTCAATTTGCAAATTTAATATTATTAGTTTAGTTTAGTTAGGTAGATTTTTCTCATTGAGTTGATGCATTCATCACATGTCATTTTGGCTTTTGTTCTTGTTAATTGACACAAATATTGTGAAGCCCTCAGTTAAAGGTTAGCTAGTAGTTGCTCCCTCTTGATATGTGGTATTAGCTTTCCATTCTGGACTGTATATATTTTTTTTTTTACATTATGGCTTGTATGTGAAACTGTTTTAAAAGCAATGCTTACAGAATAGGGTGTTAGTGGAATATTTAAGTCTTCATAAAATCTTGTGAGCAGCCTGACCATCACTAGTATTACTTTACACGCAAGACTGATCACAAGCTATATTAAAAATTCTTATATCAGGCATTACCTGCTAATCTGAAGATGATACATATTCTTCACATTTGCCTTCTGTTCTTTTATAACTTTAGGATGACATTTTCTTATAACTCATTTGTGATAGTGTGATTATAGGATATTTTTTACATTTGTGTGGCGCAGCAGAATTGCAAAGTAGAATAATCCTCACAAGATAGTCTTTTATATGAAATGTCACACATCAGGGTTTTACATTAGGAACAGGAAAGTGGGGAAAAAAAACAGTGTGAGTTTTAAGTATTTCAGCTCTCCATTTCGCTTGCTTTCTTCATTTTTCAGTTTCTACCTTCTTATTTTCTGGCTTAAAATTAAGGATAAAATTGGACTGCATTATAGCATGCTTTTAAAGTGAAGCTGAATGTCAGTGGCTCATGCACCAAGGTGGTAAGTATTTGCTCAGTGAAGTCAGAAACAATACAAACTCCTTAAAACACACACTGCTACCAACGAAAGAGGTTCATGGTTTTCCGTCTTGATATTAGACCAGTTTCACCACAGACTGTGCATCTGGCTTTGGATTTATGAAAAAGTATAAACTCAGGGCACGTCCTGGGGAACTCTGAGACTTTTAATCTGTGGTGGAACTGATCGCAGTTGACCAAATAATCTGCCAATTCCCTTCACCGGACTGCAACCGCAACAGAGGCTAAGTCCCCAGCCCTCTCATCCCAGAGAGCTTGCTCAGCACTATAAAGAAGCATTAAATCCCAGGAAGAGAAAATGAGAGGTTTCAAAGTAAGAAGATGATGAGTGGACATATATAGGTTGGGGCAAGTTTTTTTATACGGTCTGGGTGTATTATAGCTGTCACAACTTTCTCTGTGAGATTATTTGGCAGTTTTAGGTTACAAAGTTGACATATCAGTTGGATTTGATGATTGGGATGATGACGTGAAGTACATGGGAGGTTGTTTGGGGAAATGTTCATACCATCTACAGCCGATGACAGCTAAAATGCTTTATACACACCAGTCTGTCATCAGGTCAGAAAGAGTGTTGGATATCCCTACATGAGTATTCTGGATAATTGTTGCTACCATCATAATACAGATACTTGTGTTTTAATTTAATTTAATTAGTTGTTTTCAAATAAATTTAGAGTGAGAAGTAAATTAGTAAAATAAGTAAAGTTAAATTGGAAAAGAAGTGAACAGTGTGTACAAATAGTAGTTGTGGAGCTACAGTACTTATTCTTCCTCCTCCTCTGCTGTTTATCATGGACAAATGATGAGAATGCAAACAGTCACAGGAAGCAGACATTCACAGGCCACATTTATACAGAGAGCCGTTCCTGCCAGAAGCAATGCCAATGGGGACCCCATTCATCTGGAGTTATTTCACTCTACCAAATAATGACAAATTTAAATGTCTAAAAATGTTTAAAAGTTCTGTACAATGTACTTTTCATAGAGTCACATTGAAGGCATCAAGGGCTATTTGACCAAGAAGGAGAGCGATGGGGTGCTGCGCCTCCACAGTCACCGGACCTGAACCCAATCGAGATGGTTTAGGGGTGAGGTGGACCGCAGACAGAAGGCAAAAGGTCCAACAAGTGCTAAGCATCTCTCGGGGAACTCCTTCAAGACTGTTGGAAGACCATTTCAGGTGACTACCTCTTGAAGCTCATCAAGAGAAAGCCAAGAGTGTGGAAAGCAGTAATCAAAGCAAAAGGTGGCTACTTTGGAGAACCTAGAATATGACATATTTTCAGTTGTTTCACACTTTTTTTGTTATGTATATAATTCCATATATAATTCCACATGTGTTCATTCATAGTTTTGATGCCTTTAGTGTGAATCTACAATTTTCATAATCATGAAAATAAAGAAAACTCTTTGAATGAGAAGGTGTGTCAAAACTTTTGGTCTGTACTGTATATGCACACACACACACACACACACACACATACTATTAATGCTTTTTTTTTTGTCTCCTCTTACTGCTTCATTAATTGGCGCTTGAGTTTTGTAATGCAAGTGTATAAAGTTGACTGAACAAACATTCCTCAAAAAACTATAAAAATGATACTGTAAAAAGATAAAAAGCTTAACAGTACATTAACTTACAGCGAAAAACTGCAATAGATCTATCGGGACATTTAATGTAACTTTAGATTAAAATATAGTTCAATGTGAAGATTTTATAAGTAAAAATAACAATTCATCATTAAATTGGAATAATATTGGGGGGAAAAATACGAACTGACATATTTGGAATACCCTGTGACACATCATATTTGATGGTTTACCATATAAATATTTCTTATTTTTATTTTTATTATTATTATTATTTTGTGTGTGTGTGTGTGTGTGTGTGTGTGTGTGTGTGTTATGATGATGGGTTTTAGATTTGTTTGTGTCACTGAGCACCTTCTGTGTATTCACCTCAATTTGTGAAAAAGCTACTTACAGTATGAATTTGGATTCATTGTGTGTTTCTCATTATAACCCAAGTGAGCAAAACTGAGTTTAGAAGAAGGGTGGTTATAAATACTGGATTTTTATTTTTTATTTATTGTTAAAGAACAACAACAACAACAGTATACTCTTTTCTTTTCTTTTCTTTAAATAATACAGTGTTGTGTAAGCAAAGTTTCATCCTTTTGACTACATTCAATCTGAAATGGAGAGATTGTGAATAGCTGTACTATTTTCTCTGAGACTTGGTTTCTTCTCTCTAGCCATGCTGCCAGTTTCAGAGGAGCAGCAGGCACAACCTGGGAATCATTCCAGGAACCTTTCTCAAGCAGCTGAATATTCATCTTCATTAGGGCATCATCACCCCACCACACTCCATTGCTGATTCCTGTTAACACTGAGCGAATGTGCAAAACGGGTGCTGGGGGAGGCGATATGACGGGATGAGGATTGGAGAAAGGAGGAATATTGAATGAGTGACAGAGCTGGGGAGGACAGGGTGAGCTTGAACAAGATTATGAAGGACATGCTGATCTCTTTGCTTGCTTCAGCAACATGCCCCTCATACTTATACTGCCATACATGAAATACTGGAGAATACAAGGACATTAGCAAAGGAACTGTATTCAATTCATTTCATCTTTTTACTATTGCTCAGTTCCTTTTAACTTAGATGCTTAAAGACACAACTTGTCTGACATTTTTCACTTATCTTACTCCATTCGTATATAGAATAATTTAAAATGAACATCTTTATTTATTTATTTATTTATTTATCTACTGTATCTCAAAATCACAATCTGTTCAGCCTCTTCTCATTGTTTTGTGTTATTTCTTGCTGGCCTTCAAAGAATCCAGTTATCACTTATGATGAGAAACATGCCTTGAAGAAAAATACTCCATATTGCTCATATTTTATGTTAACTAATAAATATAATTAATATAAATTATATATTTTCATCTCATTCATTCAAAGCTCACTGTGACTTACTGTTTTGGTAATAAAAAGTTTGTTCACTGATAACTTGGCACATAAAAATTAAGATTTATTTTGTCATCTTATTACATATGCTTTATGTTCGAAGGACGGGCTTACCAGTACAAGGTCCTGCTCTTCGGGTTGACCCTGTCTCCCCGTGTTTTCAGGAAAGTTGCGGAGGGGGTCTTGTTTCCCTCAGGGACCAGGGTGTTTTGCATCATCAACTATCTTGTACTAGTACAGTCTCAAGATCAGTTGTGCGAGCACAGAGATGTGGTGCTCCTGCACCTAAGCCTGTTGGGTCCCTGGGTCAACTGGGAAAAGATCTAACTCTCCCTGACAAAGAGGATCTCTTTTCTCAGTATGGAGTTGGATTCAGTCGAACAGACATCACTTGTGCAGTCAGTGCTGACCTGCTTGAATTAATTCAAAGGCAGAACTGTGGTCCCACTGAAATTATTGCAGAGGCTCCTGGGGCACATGGCAGATGCAGCGGGACTTACACCTCTAGAGCTATTGCATATGAAACCCCTTCTGCACTGGCTTCATGATCGAGTACCAAGGTGGGCATGGCAGCGTGTCACTCACCGGGTCCACGTTACATTGGCCTGTTGCCACCCGTGGTCATATCTTACATTCTCCAGGCAGGAGTGCCCCTTGAACATCTTTCCAGACATAACGTGGTTTACACTGATGCCTCCACCACCTGCTGAGGGGACAAGTACAACAGGCACACAGGGTTTGGATGGGCCCCCATTTGCACTGGCATATCAAGAGCATAGAGTTGTTAGCAGTGCGCCTTGCCTTGTACCGTTTCAAAGGGCGCTTACAAGGCAAGCATGTACTGGTCTGACAAACAACACAGCGACTGTGGTGTACATCAACCGACAAGGTGGTCTGCACTCCCGTTTCATGTTGCAACTTGCCACCTGCTCCTTTGGAGTCGGAAGGTTCTGAGGTCACTTTGTGCCATTCTCATTCAGGGTCTGCTCAACCGTACGGCTGACAAGCTGTCTTGAGCTACGCTCCCGGTAGAGTGGCGACTCCATCCACAGACAGTCCAGCTTATTTGGAGATGTTTTGGAGCTGCTGAGATATACCTGTTTGCCTCTCCAGAAACCTCTCACTACCAGTTGTTCTACACTATCGGCACGGATGTACTGGCACAAATCTAGCTCCGGGGCCTTCGTAAGTATGCATTTCACCCAGTGAGCCTTTTCACACAAACACTGTGCAAGGTCAGGGAGGATGAGGAGCAGGTCCTACTTGTGTTGCCGTATTGGCCCACTCTGACCTGGTTCTCTGAATTAATGCTCCTCATGAAGGCAGATTTATCTGAGGATGGATCTACTGACTCACAGATGGGGCACCCTGTGGCACCCGCATCCAGACCTCTGGAAACTTCATGTCTGGTCCCTGGATGGGACACGGAGGTTCTTGGTGACCTACCCTAAGAGGTAGTGGACACCATGACTTCAGCGAGAGAACTGTCTATGAGACACGCATATGCCTTGAAGTGGAACCTGTTCATCGAGTGGTGTTCTTCTCATCGAGAAGACCCCCGTAGATGCCCCGTCAGAGTCATGCTTTCCTTTAGTAGCAAGGGCTGGAGTGAAGACTGTCTCCCTCCACCCTTAAATTCTATGTCGCTGCAATTGGTGCTAACCATGACCCCATGGAAGGGACGTGCATAGGTAAGCATGACCTGGTCATCAGGTTCCTTAGGGAACTCCATACCCTCTCTGGACCTGTCTCTATTGCTTAAAACACTACAGCGGGGCCCATTTGAGTTTTGCAGTCATTTGAGCTAAAGTTTTTTTTTTTATTTTTATTATTATTAAAAACTCTGCTCCTGCTCGCACTGGCCTCCATCAAGAGGGAAGGGGAACTGCACACGTTTTTGGCACCAGGCCTTCACTCTATGAATCCTTCAGAACCAGTAGAAGGTTGGGTTCCATATGTGAGACCTAAGTGGATCCCATATGTGTCAATTCCACAGTATAGCCACAGAGCTTGTGTCTCCCCAGCAGACTTCTGCCATTTCCAAGAAGTTTACAATCATTTACAAATTTGATTTGAGTGGCCTGCTTTGGAGCTTTGGCCAGGTCACCAGCTCGGCTCCTCAACGAAAACCTGGTATGCATTGCACCTGCTGCCTTTTTATGCTCACACTGTGATCAGCTGCAGCTGGATGCAATAATTGCATGCCAATGTGCATGGCTTATTTAGTTTACAGTGTAATTAGATTGGTCTCTAGAAGTAAGATCCCAATTTGTCGGTCACTGACATGACACCTCTGTTTCCTCCTTCAGGGAAAGAGGGTTACATACATAAACGAGACATTATTAGTGGTGATTTTTAAGATTGAGCCCAAAGTGAATACAAAAACAGATAAACGGGGGCACTGGGTATTAAAAATCTGTATCACCAGCAAGTTACAGCACTCTGTCTCCCTGCATTACAGCTTGTGGGCAATGGGATTCCATGCTTTAATCAGTGATGCCTGTCAGATCTTGTCTTAATATGATAAAAAACCTTCCAGCAGGCTATTGAAATATACATTAAAGCTTTGTTTATAGCCTGTTTCTCCTGCATTTGCTAATAAATATGCTGTATGTATCCTGAGACATTTTGTATTAATGTGGACAAAACCTGGAGTATTTGGTAAAGAAAATGGATTAATATAAATTACTCATAGTTCATTTGATTTTGACATGAACAGTGGTACATCTCTACATTAATGATTAGACATTTAAGATTTTTGCAGTTTTTCATAACTACATCTCTTGGGTAATGCAATCCACATTTCTATTACTATTACATTATGAATCTAGTTTTTGCAGGGTAGATTGTTTATTTAGGCCATAAATGCTCAAGCTCATCTGCAGAAATATTTGAGCAGCACTCATGATCATGAAATAGGGGAGACTGAATGGTTGTAACACTTTTTGCTTTAAAGTCTGACAC
This sequence comes from Carassius gibelio, assembly GCF_023724105.1. Classification (NCBI taxonomy): domain Eukaryota; kingdom Metazoa; phylum Chordata; class Actinopteri; order Cypriniformes; family Cyprinidae; genus Carassius; species Carassius gibelio. The sequence continues at coordinate 21,842,965 of NC_068402.1, read as the reverse complement.
ACACACAAAACACAATTTATTTCAAAGTATACTACGATTTTCCTCCATTTGTTTGCTTCAAAATAAGTTTCTACAAGTAAAAAGTTAAAGAAAGAAGAAAAAATGCTAATTAACAATCTGAAAATGTATGAACTATTCCTAAAGTCCCCATATTATCCCTTAAATAACTGTTTTCTATTTAATTACGTTTTGAAATAATTCACTGCTGACCAATCTCAGCCCATCGCGTATTTTTGAGGGAGGGATTTCATAATAGCAGGAAATAATGAAGGTGTTTGTCAGCGATGAGACAAATCAGTGTGGAATAAAGGTAAATAATGTGAAAATAATGCATAAAAAAATATAACACATCTAAGCATGAGCACAATAGACTGCACCCCATAAACACAATCTAGCCTAGAAAAATAAAATAAAATAAAAAAAAGTAAACCACCCCTTTAAAATGATTCTTTCCATTCTAATTTGTTAAACTGATGTTGTTACAACTCCACCCTGTGTCACAGCTCTTCCTGCTCCCTACAAAAATGACTCACTTATTGTTACCCACATTAAGGGAAAAGAAAAAGTATTTTAACATTTGAAAAAGAAAAAAAAAATACATCACCTTTAACATTTAAACATGTATGCTTGGAGGAATATGTATATAGAACTGAAACAACTGATCCTGCAATGCATTTATTTTAAAAGACAACACCATTATGAAGTCAAGAAGAGTTCAGGCAGCACCTTCTGTCCCTCCCTTTGTTTGTCTACCTCCCTCGTGTTTCATATCACTCCATCACTATGGACATAAATCACCAGTCCAGTCAGGCCATGAATCTGTGATGCACAGCTCTCTTCATCAGAGCATGCATTTCTATAGCTGGATTGCATGAAGTCTCAATATTATCATAGCACTGAATACAATGTCCATTTTAGTTCTTTTTTACACCCATCACATGCTATCAATGAGATGAAGCTGCTGCCCAAAACAGATCTTATCTTGATTTATTAGTTTTGTGGTACACCTACTGTATAGAGTGTAGGTCTGCCTCCATTCAGGATCTGCGGTCATAATATGAAACAATAAACATCAGTCAGAAGAAATACCCTATACTTGCAGTCAATCTTTGTCTATGACAGAGTCATGGGATTCCCAAGAGCTTCAGTCAGATGTATGTTTTATGGGTTGTAGGGAACCCTTAGGGAATACTTAATAAACAGCCATAAAAATGACCAATAAACATGCTTGACTAGTCTCCTAATGGGCCAGTGCCATTCCTGTCAAATTCTAGTGGGGACAATGTTGTAAAGGTTTTCTGATTTCAAAACAAGAAGAGAAAAACATCTGAAATAATGCTTTATGAGTGTGCTTTCATTTTATGACGGATGGTTGGAGACATTATGTGCTCGGCTTAACTGTAGGATAATATAAGGTGTCAGTTTTACCGTTTGGTCCGGGCTCATTTTAAGCGTGTTACACAGTCTGCTGGTGCCGCTTTTTTATAAACCTCCCCTGAAATAATTTGCAATCCAGAAATGTTTGGACACACCATGCCCTCTGTCTCAATTTGTTGCAGTTGTATCCACCATTTGAGTTTCTGCTTTAGCTGCCAGAATTCATTATCTGCCATGCTAAAAAAAAGAATATAGATTTGTCCTGAGAACGGGTGTCAGACGGTCAGAAAATGGCCAAGAAAAAAAAAAAAAAAACACTGGCAACGTAACATCAGTCCAGGTAAAATTAATAACTTCATTCCCAAAGTACCCCTATATTTTAGTCAACTGAAAGGGAGCAAGGGCTTAATAAAGAACTCTCTGTCCACAGGCTTACTGCGTGTGTCAATGTGAATCCAACTTTCAGGTTTGTTTGAAGCTGCTACAAACTTAAAACTTACTGAACTAAAATTAGTATCACATGGACTCATACTAAACATGCAATTAACAAGTCTTTCCAGCTCAAATTATCACTAGTGAAAGGAACATTTTAATAATTTCTCATAAACATTATGATGACGTCTCAGTCTCAGACATCATACCCACCGAATGTTGGCTGAAGTGTTCTTTAACATTTCACCTGGAAACAAAGATGTGGCAGCGTCAAACCCTCTCACGGAAGAAGAAAGCCGCCATAGTTACAACTGATGACAATGAATGCTTTTCAGGATCAACTAAATGCTAGATTTTCAAAAGTATGTGAAATATTTTAAGTTTACAGTGACTATTAAAAAATAAGTTTTAAACATCAGTTTGTTATTCTGGGACATTTACATGCCCCTAAACATGACACGACACGACACAAAACATGACTGGTTGCCTTCTGCACTCTTAAGGTCAGACTAAACAAGACAAATTATGTTATAAAATAATAATAATAATAATAATAATAATAATAATAATAATTTAAAAAAAATACATACACACACACATATATATATAGGCTTTTTTTCTTTTTGATGTTTTCAACACATAAACAGCTTTGTATGTATGGCTTTTCTGACGTACAGTAGTATGTAGGTACACTCGAAAAAAATGCTGGGTTAAATATATACAAGTCCTGTGAGACATAAAACGAGCTCAAAGACTTGTAGCAAACTAAAATGGAATTTATGTATCATAAAATGTTTTCTTATCTCAAGTTTGCTTTTGTTAACACCGTGCCAGTCTAGGGTTGCCGCCTGTCCCTTAAAATACAGAATTGTCCCATATTTAAAGCATATATTAAAATATGCATCCTATATCAAATCAATATGGGATGTGATTTGTCCCGTAAGCCTGTTTTACAAAGGCTAACACATAGTTGAATAAACAAACAATATTGCTCCGTTTATAATACTAATAGCGATTATAATGAAATAAATATCATAAGAAGTATTAGAAGCTCATTTGCGCAATTCCTTTTTTTGCATCTTTGTTTAGTGACAGAGTCTTCAGATGCTGTTAAAGCCCTTTCACACAAGCAAAAAATGTTTATGCACTAAACCTGTGCAGTTTAAAACATCTAGAGCTCACATCCACCCCTTTGAACACAAGACTCTCCAGATGTAGGGCTGAATGGGAAAGTTATCAATGGTCTGTCCAGTAACTAATGATGAATGCGCAGTTTGCGGAGAAGCATTTGCTCACAGTGGACTATCTGACTTAAAGGGATGGTTCACTTAAAAAGGAACATATCGCCATCGTTTACACACCTATAAGTTGTTCCAAACCTGTAATAATTTATTTCTTCTATTGAACATAAAAAAGATACTTTGAAAAATGTGGGTAACCAAACAGTTTCTGATCCCCATTGACTCTGAGTATATAGTATATTTCCTCTGCTATGAAAATTACTGAGGACAGCATCTGTTTAGTCACCCACATTATTCAAAGTATCTTCTCGTTTATTTATTCATTTATTTTTTTATTTTTTTTAAATGATTAGACATTAATTAATAGATTATAATTAATGTTATAGACTCTTATATTGATATTATATATTTATGTACATAATAAATAATCCACTATTTTAAACATAAAGCAAATTAATATAATATAAATAAATAAACATTCCATCTAGGTAACAGCTGCAGAATTGTGTAAAAACACTAGTAATTAATAATTGTATGGTCAAAAAGACTTCTGTTTTCTCTATTATCTTGATCAACAAAAGGGCCATTTTAAATTCCTAAAGGCACAGAAGTGCTGATATTGATCAAGGCCTGTAGGCCAACATGTGTATACATCGGGGGTCTGCTAATTGTCACACCTTTTGCACAGTGGGTGAAGCTGTAATCTGTTGATTGGTCAGTTTGAATGTCTCACATTTGGTTTTTAGTCACATGGTCAAAGAAGGGATAAAAAAAGACTGTAAATGCTGATTTATAATTCTGCATCAAACCTATGGTGTAGCTACGGCATATAGGCTATGTGTAGCATGGCGTAACCTGACACGTGCCTATCCAACCCCCCCCCCCCCCCCCCCCCCCCCAATCCAGTTTTGCTGGTGTAACCATATACAAATATTATTATAAAACCATTTCAATAATTATGTGCTAACTATTCTTGATTCAATATTAACTTTAACGTGCTAGCTATTGCAATACAATATAATCACTTAATAGTAACGCTCTCCCACATATTTAACTGTTGTAACGGTACTTATTTCTGTCGTTGGTATAAGTGGCAGTGGGTGGTAATATACTAGAAATGTACAGTTTTATACCATCATGCTGATAACATCTTTTGTCATTCAACAATCCTACAGCCTGAACCACTGTAGGCAAACCACCATAACGTAATTATGAACTGAAAATAACAATATTAATGGGTTCTGTTGCAAGTTTACACACTTTAGTATGTTTTCTCATGGTTTATTGTTGAGCTGTGAGTTCTTCACTAATTATTTGTGTCCTTGGAGTGTTTTTTTTTTTTTTTTTTTTTCGCTGAAGCTGGCAACCCTAAGTGTCGCTCACTGGATATTTCACTTTGAAAGTGCAACAAAACAGCTAACTTTATTTTGATGTCGCTACAGGCATGTTTTTCCATCGAGCCCTGGTTGAAAATACCACAGTAGACTCCTTTTGACGTTTCTTCACACAGATGTATTGAGTTTAGAAATGCAAGTCATGCTGACCGGGTCTCAACAGGGATTTAAAAAAGGTAGGAGGTCATAATGAGGCATAAGTTGTGGCTGTTAGATATGTTATGCTCAATCAGAGAATATGGCCTCTGGAGCACATCCCCCCAGGCACTCTCCTCCACTTCTGACAGATCGCCACAGCCTCACATACTCTTCTCATTTACAATTAAAGATTAATGGGAGAAAGGGATTTCAGATCACAGAGATTAATTGCATCCCCTTGCCCTTTTTTTTTTTTTTTATGCAGCTGTCTCCCATCATTCCCCACCCCAACATAAAGCTAGTGGTGATTTTTGTCAACAAGGACACTGAGAAATTAATAGACCATTTAGTCAGATTCCTACGGGATCCTGTCACCATTTTTGGTGTAGGTGAAAGTGGATAAAGGCTCTGGCTGACTTGAGCTATTTTATCATTCAAACCTTCTTTATTCTTAAATTTTCCCTTTTTAACTCTATTGTTTCCACTTCTTTTAAACTTTGTAGCCTGACAGAAGTCTCTCCCTGACTAATGCAGTCAGTCCCTGGTACTGCTGTCTACAGCTTGAGACATTGTGTATTGTGTTATCAAGGTCCCACTTTATATTACTTGGCCTTAACTGTTATGTACTTACATTTAAATTACTAATTTAAGACAATGCATTTATTGTGTACATACACGCTTTTACATTGTACTTAAATACATGCATGTGAATATTTCTGTAATGTTTACACACACACACACACACACACACACACATACAGTGTGATATCAGCTAAATTGGGCCACTTTTTGGTAAATCATCTGGGACAATAATATGATACCATATATGCCTATTCCATGTGTATTTATGATTAATAATGACTGTTTTTGATAATTTTGTGTTGAAATTATGTAATAAAATATAATTATTTAGGCCCTACAGTTCTTGAAACATCAGTTGTGCCAACTTTTTTTGCATGAGCAGTTTAAGGTAAAATGGGCCAGCTGTTCAGGTAAAATGGGCCGGTCAAACTGCAAAGGGAAATAGTAATTTATCATCAATTTTAATTTCAAAACAACTGCTTATACAGCCACATAACATTTAAACTGCATTAAACAAACATATCCATATGTGCCATTAAAAATAATACATTTTGGGTGCAAACCCACATATTCAAATGTGCAATTAAAAAAGTCCATTTTGGAACAACATAGATCAGTGAACTGATGTCAGTTGTGTGTGTGTGGGTGTGTATGCGTGTATGTGTGTGTGTGTGTGTGTGTGAACAATACATTTAGAACAAAATGTGCAAATTACAAAAATTCACATTCAAAATTGATAAGCGATTTGTGGTGAAATTTTTTTTCAAACACAGTTTTTGTAAATGAAACCATCGTCATCACAGATACCATTCTCTTCACCACAGCTCTCATGAAACCGGGCAGCATAATGGTAGTAGATATTTTATTTATTATTTATTTATTATATTGGTGGTGTTGGCGCAGTGGATAAGACACATCCCTTTGGTGTGGAAGCCCTGGGTTCAAATCCACTGTGAGACACCAATGTGTCCCTGAGAAAGACACTTAACTTCTAGTTGCTCCAGAGGCGTGTGACCTCTGACATATATATATATAGTAATTGTAAGTCACTTTGGATAAAAGCGTCAGCTAAATGTAAATATATTTATAGATATATATACTCATGTGTATATGTGTTTGTGAGTGACACAGATGATGGCCCATTTTAGCTGAAACCATGTGGCCCATTTTACCTCAGTGGGTTAAGGTAAATTGGGCCGCCAAGAAAAACATCACTTTAAAAAAAAAAAAAAAATTCCTATACCAAACTAAAAACATTATTTCTGATTGATGCCATCAAAGCAGATATTATGCATTTTTTTTTTTTTTTATGTGCATGTTTTTTTTTTTTTTTATAGATTTATCATCCTTATAATAGTTTAGTTACATTTGGTATGCCAGGCTACTTACCATGCAGCTCTCTGGTGCAGTCTTGATAAGAATTATTACCCCACCCACCATAGGAACCATAAACCAATTAAATCACCTGTTACTTGTCAAGCACAGTTATGACAATAGTTTGACATATTTTGTAGTCATTGGTTCTAAATTCCAGAGGGGCTAGGACCCCCAAACCTTAAATGGCCCATTTTACCTGATATCACCCTATATATATATATATATATATATATATATATATATATATATATATATATATATATATATATATATATATATATATTAGGGCTGTCAAAAATAGCACGTTAACGACATTAATTAGTTGTTTGTCTTTAATTACGTCCAATTTTTTTACGCATTTCACGCATGCGCAGTGTGACAAATTATTCAGGTCAGGAAAGTCTCATCGATCTCTGAATTCTCAAGATAGTAAAAAACGGAGGCGAGCGCCGCAACGAAAACACAGAAGAAGCTTAAGGTTTTACCCCAGTTACTCTCAAATACATTCATGCCAAGCTCGATAAACAGAGACGACTTTGGTAGTTGATACGCTGGAGCTTCTTCATGTTATAGCGTCCTGTGTTTCACACTGCACATATGCAGAACACCTACATGCAATGCAACGAAACTTACAGCTGTTTGGAAAAGCTTATGCATTTTTACTTGGTTTTACTGGCACTTGAAGCCTTCAGAACATGAAAATATCGATCCTAAAGTATTGTGGCAGAGCAAATGAACACCTCCCAAAAACAAGAGTGCCCAGAGTGCTGGTTATGTGATGGTGGCGCATGTTTGTGTTTCTGAGTTCATTCTTTCTAGTTTCTCTATGCATAATTTCATAGATATGTGGCTATATATTTAACCACTGTTTCACCTAAAACTCTTACACTATCTGTAGTTAAATGGCATGGTTTGATCAGGCAAATTTGATCTAAGTAAATGTTAAACTTTTGATATTCAGAAAAAAAGAACCACATATTGATGAATCAATACATGAAAATTATGTATCTGTGTCCTGTTATTTATCTTTTGGTATACATTTCAGAAAAAAAAAAATGGTTAGGATTCAGGTGTAATTGCAAATAGAGATTAATCCTGATTAATCCACTGAAAATTCTGATTAATTTGATTAAAATTTTTAATCATTTGACAGCCCTAATATATATATATATATATATATATATATATATATATATATATATATATATATATATATATATATATATATATATATATATATATATATATATATATATATATATATATATATATATATATAATTGTATAGTAGTGAATGCCACCTAATATGAAGTGGGACCAAAAATGTATTTATTTAAACATGGGTAAAGTTACTGATTAAATACAATAAATTATAATATATATGTCTATACAAAAATATAAAAATATAGTTGCATAGCATACCTATACACACAGATACATTAAAAGTGAAAAACTTGCCAAGCCTCAGGGCAGCTAATAGGAAATAGAGCAAATCTAAAGATGCTGTTGACTTGAGTATGTATCAGTCTCTGCGCTTTGTCTCTGCCAACTTTGCCACTGCCAACGTCGCACTATGACAAGATCAACATGACTTTGAACTCCCACTACCTGTTCAAGACATTCACTCCTCTCCTCTGCCCTCCTCCACCACCACCTCACCGACTGCTGAGGACTTTTAAGGTGATATGGTGGTAACAAACAGCAGCCACTTTTCACACATCCACCAAAGTTATATATGTCTTCAAGATCCTTCACTTCAACGCATATCGACTCCCATCTTCTAAAAGCCAACGGTCCCCTGCATTCACACAAATCATCAACACATCACTTGTCCTTGGCATCCTTCCCAGTGCATTTAGGCAGGCTGAACTAACCTCACTGCTCAAAACACTCTTTACTCTCCACTAGTGGAAGATTACGGACCAGAATCCTCCTGTTCCTGGCAAAAACACTCGAGTTGTTGTTAGTCAGGTCTCTCATTTTCTTTCTTAGAACAACCTGCTGGATGACAAACAACCGGGACACAGAATTGGCCATTTCGTGGAAACTGCCCAGCTCTCGTTTGCTGAAACCCTTTAAGTGGTGCGATCTACTCTCCTATCACCTGTACATATTCAAGCAGACCTGTCTGCCACCTGTGCAGTGCGTCAACATGACCCCGTCTATCCTCTCAGTGATTTTTTCGCAGTGCCTGAAAATAGTCCCCAGCAACTCTGCTATCGCTGCTATTATACACACTAGCTGGGACTATTTTCATGTGCTATGTGATATCACTGTGCCTGCTGCACCCATGGTACAGCAGCAAAGTTCCTTGATTACTACGCCAGAATGAAAGTATAGTTCCTAGCCATATCGGTCTAGGAAATCACAACTTTTCATTTTCCATCAGTCTTACAGAAGAGTTACGTTTTAAATAGGACATATATAGAAACTCTTTGGTAATTTTTGAGCGAGATGCTAATGGTCTAATCAGATTCAATGATCTAAGCTTAGCTAAGCTAAAAGTGCTACTACAAGACCAGGAGATTGGCTGAATTAATTCTAAAGGGTAAAACTCAAGGGGAGTTGGAAAATGAGCCTATTTAAAAAATAAAAAAATAAATAAATAAAATAGAGGATTGCTCCTTTAACACATTCATTACTGTTAGAAAAAATACTTCAGTGTTGCTTTGTCACATTTTTTTTAAGCTCTTCTGTAGTGTTATAAAATCTTCAGTTGTTATGTTCCACTATTGTAAGTTGCTTCAGATAAAGGCATCTGCTAAAATAATGGATCTAAAGGTTTATAAGTGTTTAACAGTTTTATTAGGTGACTATAATGCAGAAAATTTCCACCTTGAACCTTTGCAAAGGATTTGTATCTAAAGAGACAAATTGAGGAGTTGAAGAGTTCTGAAGAGACTAAAGCAGCAGATATTTTAATATTTGGTCTTTTGTCATTTGAAACCTCATCCCACACTGAAATGCATTCTGATTTTGTCACTTATATAGACTATTCAGCTGACTAAACCTTTTTCAATAACACAAATGGAATCCCCCCTCAGTATTACTAAAATAAAGGGGGAAATGTATTAGCTGTGACACATTTGGAAGAAATAACAGTGACGGCCATGCTATATAACTAATAACTATGGCAACCTCACTTGACTAGTAGTGTTTCTCATGCCCTCTGACATAAATCAAACTTCACCTCCTTTTAACATAAGCCTCTCATCTTGTTATGTGGCCTTTCACACAAATTGTTGCACTGTGTTTGAATGTCAAGGGTTGTTGAAGGCATTTTGAATCTGCACTGATGGATATTGGCAAACAGCTTGCTTTTGTGAGTAAGGATAACCTTCCATTTGATCAATCTTGCACCTGTCACATAGACTATTCCTACCAATAAATCAATAACTCACATTTGTTTGTCCCAGTGGTTTATATTCCTCTCTCACTCTCTTTCTGCTTATCTGTCTTTCTCTTAGCTCGCCGTCTCTCATTCTCTTGCTCTCTCACTTAGTCTCTTTGTGATAATCCACAGCATATACTCTTACCATTTTATTATGCAATTGAGGCTGTCACTGAGGTTGAGAGGAACAAGTGCATTGCAATAGTTAGCACATACTAATTATTACCTCTTCCTTATCCTTATTAAATGAAGGGTTTGGGCTGGTGTGTGGTTAGATTACAATGTTTTTTTTTCGGATTAACACAATAACTGTTTTCATGCAGTCTGAAAATATAAACTGATTTTCTGATTACTTTCACAATCAGATTCAGAAATGCCTTCCATATTGTGCTGTGTTTGTTTTTCTTAGCAGAATAAAGGAATTTAAAACCCAATGGCAAACTCGAAAAAGTGGCCCTTGGTGTATTTGTTGTCTTGTTTTTCTTTTTCATGGTTTTATTTCATACTGTACTGTTTTCTACCATAAAATACCCATTATGAATCCATGAATTTCTGTCATGAAACTTTTTTTCGACACATACTGTACTCTCATTTATGCTGCTACTAATTCTCATCTTTCTAAAGACTTATTTTTTTTTTCTGTTAACTCATAGATGGCTTTCTTTGAGAGGACAGTTGTTATGGTAACGTAATGCTGTTCATTTCATGCGCTGAAATTGCGTTGGGAATGTATGTGACGCACGTAAACTGTTTTCGTCTGATTGTGGAATTTAGGGTGAACATAAAGTGTGCTTTTGAAATCTGCAAATGGATTGAATTTATTCAGATGGAAGAACAATCTATGCATGTAAACAGTCAGAAATTGCACATCAAAAATAGAAATGTATCACACTTCCGGATGGTCATCCCACATAGTGTATAAACAAAATTGGTTGTCTCTGCAAAACGGCCTACATTGTCCTTCAGAGAGAGAGAGAGAGGTTTATAGAATCCCCTATGGATGGTGTTGCTAAATAAATCTAGTATCTGGAAGTGTTGAACTATATCTGTGACAATTTAGACCAATAGAAGTTTTAATCACCAAACAAGTGCAATGATCTTCAGATCTGAACAGGACTCCTTGACAATAATATTGTTTCATTAAGATTATCTCAGCTCATAGAAAAGTCCTTTCCTTTTAATTTCATGTTCGAACTGAGTCATTATGTTGTACTTATTATGTTATACTCACAGGAACAAGTCTGTAGATTGTGCAATTAAATTTCTAAAAAAAAAAAAAAAAGAAAAAAAAAATTGCTTTTGGAGCAGTGGTGCATTCCCAGAGGCGTTCCGAGATCCTTTGTTACAATGTTGGAAGAGCTGTTCTAATGTCTTTTGTACCGATCTTATTGGGTGTAGACCACATAAACCACTTATTAATTAGAAGATAGAAATCCCACTGTGGACTTTTCTCCGTGAACATGAGAGGAGCCTCAATCCCCATCTGCAGAGGAACGTCCTGCTTAAAGCTTTGTGTAAGCACAGCAAGTGATCTCCGCACATGGCTGAATCCTCAGTGTGGGGGGTTCACAGGGTTATATTCTCAGGGTGACTGTCATAGAGGATTAGATATTCAAAATGGTGCAACTGCAGTGTTTCTGAGGTAGACATTTGTTCTCTGCAAATCTGTTGTCCCACAGTGCATGTCTCATGTCTCATGTTCTTTTTTTCTTTTCTTTTTTTTTTTTAAGCTGGAATGCTTATACATGCCTGAGCCGTCCAGCAGAGTTGATCTAAATATGTTAATATTCAGCACAGAGAAAGATTGATAGATCGACTTCGGTCTCTGTTACAAAACATCAGCTCATAGTCTGAGGCTGTCAAAAAAATAAAACTTCCAAAAAAACCAACCCAAAGAGACACGAGCAGGAGGCGACAATACTGTTTACACTGTCAGACGGATGCCTGTCTTTGAGTGTGTCAGCTTGACGTGTTTATGGATTCAGCCAAACAATGACATGATTTGATAAAAATGTGCTTGTGCTAAAATAAATGTGCTTTTTACAATAGTAATTAAAATCAGGTCTGTCTATACTTAAGATTCATCACACACACACACACACACACGCACCAAGAATTACCCTTGAACAATCTTCAAAAAAGCCTGGGTGTTCTACAAGGTATAAACAACTATATAGACACTGGATCTCACTGGATATGTGAGAGAGATAAATCTTAATTGAAAACAACTAAATATTCCAAGACCCTCATGTGGCCTAGAAGCTAAAATTGTTGATCAGCACATTTTGGCTTGACACAGGCTTCTTTAGGATGCACATCCATTGTCCACAAAATCTTTCTTTTAACTATTTGCAATCAGTAAAATTAAATAAATAATAATAATAATTATTATTAGTTTAATTATATTAATTATAAAACCTGTGGGTTAACGAGTCGGAGTTGTGTAAAACAACCCACTCACTTACCAATAAAACATTAAATCACAGGCAAAGTTTAACAATTAACAATTAACCTAGTTACCACTTCCCTTAAAATATATCCAGAAAAGTCTTACATTGTTACAGAGCTTGCTTGTATTTTTTACTACATTATCACAATGATTAAATTCTCCACATCTAAAAATTACCCACTAAACCAACCCATGTTTTATTTTCAGCAGGAGGAAGGTACGTTTGTACGGTTAGATCTCTTCCCCACACCATCTTGCACCTCCACTCTCAGCCCGTTTTGCAATACCTTGTTTCCTTGTTTTCAGATAGCTGTTTCAGTATTTGATGCTTTGGTTTCCTCCAATTGCCAAAAAAAAAAAAAAAAAAAAAAAAAAAAAAAGGAACATTTGTAAAATGTAATAAACATTTTTTTTTTTTTCCTGCTAAATGCTAAGTAGGGTGTATCAAGCTGAAACATGTTAAACAATTGTTTTAATGATTTAGCCCAATTTATTGAAGGTCTTTTACACTTAACAGTGTCAGTGCCTTTAGAATATGTTGTTTGAAACAATTTTCCTTTAGAAGTTGCTAGTAAATTTCACAAATAATTGCAGAGAAATGGCAATTAAAACATTTAATTAAATATAATGTTCTGAAATAGAAAAACAGCGTTTTTCCTGTAATTAAATCCAAAATTAAATCCAAATTAGATTATCTTAATTAAATGAAAAACGGCTATAAATCATTTTTCATGCTTAATTATATATATATATATATATAATTGTATCAGTACACACATAGATAATTATGCTTTTTAATTCTGCTTTAATATTGTAAAGTTCCACAATGCAATTTTGTTTGTGCCTCTGGCTATTGTTGCTAAAATGGTTTGATTAATAATAACATGTATTGATTGACTTCAGTTATATAAATCCTCCTCGTTTCATCTAAGGAGAAGTACATATTTCTTAAACCTTGCCGCTTTTAATGGCACACATGAATGAATGTCAGATCTAAAATTAGTGTCTGCTAATTCCTATTCCATTCCATAAACTTGAGTCACAATTTCAAGTGAATTCTTCAACAAATGCCACTGCAAACATCTTGAATTATGTCTTACAATACCTGCTCAAACAAATATACACTTACATGCACACACGTTCTTTACTGTGAGTTGTGCATGCGGAGGGATCATAATGAGCCTCCTCTCATCTCCTCCCAAATGAAGAAGGTGTCAGTCTTAATGAGTGCTATTAAAGGTAACTTGCACCATTATCACGCCACGTCTGTTATTTATGGCAACCATCAGCGTCTACTTTTAGAAGCCCAGCTCAAAATGGATCCTGCTAAACGTTTTTTCATGTCTAGTTGCTTCCTCTCGTGATGGGAGGTCTGCTATACTGTATCCTATTCTAATCAACTTGTACAACTTATTAAGACAGGTAGACGGAGCCACTTTGCCCCGAGGAGCGCTTCATTCAGACGCATGACAGTTTATGAATATCGTTGCCAAAGAATGAGCTCTTGGCTCTCAGCTAAATGTGAGTGAGGCTTGTGGCCCACCAGATGCCCTCGCTAATTCCATTCACATCCTACACTCTTAGTGTGAAAGCTCACTGCCAGGATATTAGCATGTGTAAAATGTATGTTTTGCACCTGATATTCCCAGCAACCTATTTGACACGACTACATTTATGTGCTTTTGAATCTACAGTAGGTTTTATTGGAGAACAATAATTACCGCAATTTGGAAATACACTCAGTACGTATAAGTGGATGTAAATAAATAAATAAGTTACGTGTAATTAATAGGGGGCCCATATGAAACCCATGATAATCAAATCTGCTGTGTTTTTTTCAATTTGCATGATTAAGATCTTAGTTGTGTTGTTCATTTAGGATCCAGGTTGTTCATTCTCAAAATGTCAACATATCAAAATTCTGAACACTGCACTTAATTATCTGCAGAGCTTTAAAATCATCAACGTAAAAACCAATTAACTTTAATTTGCTACCAATTAAAATTTGACTTTTAGGAGCGTTAATATGCTAATCATGGCACTAAACCTATGCTGGAAACTGTTTACACATCGCAAGCCCCCGAGGCCATTGATGGAAGCGTGCTTGTGTGTGGTTGTGTGTGCCGGCACAGAAAGATGGGGGTATGATGGTGGAAAGTCTTGTCATAAATTTGTAAATCATTATTCATGCATTTGGAGTGAACTTTGACTGTTTAATTCCTTTGCTACATTAGTGAGCGACCTTTGGAATTCGGTTGAGCAGCTGTTGAGTGGCTGGAGATGGCTGTATGACTAGATTTCGCAAAATAACACGGAGATGTGAACAGTCAACATATTGTGGCACTTTTATGAAAAAATAAAAAGTGATTACAGTGCTTGCAATACATTGCAATGCACTTGCAATGCCATATTTCTCTGACGTTTTAGCCCAAAATGCTTGAAATACAGACTCCATTTAAACAGTGTTTTGTAAATAATTTCAGCCTATTGCGCTATCTATATTTAGTTATTGTTGTAAACTCTATAAAACTGTAAGGAAAGATAACTGGGTAACTTTTATTAAATTTATAGATTATTCAGCATATATATATAAAAAAAAATGTGTGGTGTATTCCTACTTGACATTTTGTTCTGTGTCCACATTTGAGAAACAAGCACATATGAAAAAGTTTTGTTTTTGTAGCATCCCTGACCTGATGTATTTTCATAGCCAAGAAACATTTAATCAATAATCAATCACAGATTGAAATATTTATTAATTCTGCATTTTCTAAGCCTAATGTGACTGCTCCTAAACTGACAGCCATGATATCACTCTAATATTTGCATATTGAATTATGATTGGTCTTGTCTTCCTTGCTTGTATTAACTGTTTAAATCTGCCTTTAAGCTGTTGGTTCTGTGCACAGCTGACTGAAAACAAGACTTAGTTGCTTAGTATCATGACAACGACAAAGCAGCTCTGATGCAGCATTTCATTTACACAGAACCAAAGCCAATGAAATCTAATCTTACCTAAAACTTGAACACTAATCTTACGCTCTTTTGCAAGCTCTTGCATTTCCTTCAGGAAATGCAAATCTAGTTTTACTCATCCCCTTACAGAAGTTAAGATGGAGAAGGAAATAGGTTACTGTAGGTTCGTTCTCGAGTCAGATGGCATAACTTTATTTGTTATTTGTGTCACAGAGATTCTATTACGCTGGATGAGCACTCACTTTGCAGGAATGGAGAGTCATCCACCTGAAACTGTTATTATACAGTTGAGGCTGCTCTTTAAAGAATAGTGTCTCTTTCTTGCTTTGGTTGAGGTGAAATCGATAAACACAGTCCATTATCTTCTTGTCTTGTTGAATTGTGTTCTGAATGAAGAGTCCAACAGTGAACCTCATTCTCCACCAGGTGCATAAATGTGTTAGACTTAATAGCTGGACAACTGTATATACCGATGCTCTGATATTAAATATTGCACATGCTTAAACATAGGCCTCAGAAATGGGAACAGGCATATTAAATATGCATTTTTACACTGTATGTGTATCCCACGTGTTCAGTTCTAGTCCTTTTGACCTGGAGGGGATTTTCTTTTCTCTGAATATTCTAGTTAATCTTATCGCATTGTACTAAAACTTCCTCACACAAGGACTAAGAAGTTACAACAACAACAACAACAACAATAATAATAATAATAATAATAATAATAATAATAATAATAATAATAATAATAATAATAGCTTTTATATTTTTAATAATCAAATATTACTGGCCTACCAAAAATTGCTCATATATTTCTCATTATGAGTTATAATACTACTAAATTAAGAGTTTAGATAAGAGTTGAAATCTTCTTTTTAAAATTAGCATTTTTATCAGGCCCCTATATTTATGTTGAGATATTTCAGTTTAATTGCATAGTAAGCACCTATACATTGTCCTATACACCTATACACCTATACATTAGAGTAAAATTACTGAACCTAAACATAACAGCCTGATAAAACTGCTAAATTTAAAGGATTTCAGATGGCACTTAGAAGCTTTTGCATCTGAACTCTTCAAATATTAAATTAAATCTTTGTATCAAGTTGTTTTCTTTCAATTAGCACAACTTTTGATTTATCATTGATTTATTCAAGCTTATTCACTTCAGGTTTTGAGTAAACATTGCCAAAACGATTCACTCACAAACCGAGGTGCGTACGCTCAGATCAATGATGCCTCTGATGAATCAGATCCAAAAGGAAATACAAAACCTGTTCTAATTTAAATAAAACAAGAAAAAAAAAAAAGAAAGAAAAGAACTGGACTTTTTGTTTAATAGGATCACTAAATTAGATTAAGGATTTTCAGCCCAGCATGTTTGAATTACACATTTATGGACTAAAACTTGCGGGACAGTGTGCGGCCATGATTGTGCAATTTTGGAAGAAATGAGATGAGATTGCATACACTATAGAGTAGTATTGAGACATGCCAACACTATGATTTATGAATCACAAGAGATTGGAATTCACAGCAGGTACAAGTCTTCAATAAGAAAGACAATTGTTTAAGACATAGCCTCACATCTATGTGAAACAGCTGGGAAAATCCCCAAGTAATTGCCTCTCTAAATGATTTGATGTAAATGCAGAGACAAATGAATAAATCACGGCTTGTTTCCTGTTTGTTTGCCGAGGCTGTTGTCGCCATTTGCAAATGACAGGGCTGAGGTGTGTGGAGAAGGGTGCCAGCAGTTCACGGCGCACCAGGCCTGTGATTAATTCCGCTGACAATGTAGTAACCAATGATCGATTGAGGAAGCTTGGGCTGTAAAGACCGTTTCCCCTTCACTTACTTTGCCTTTTTCAGAAGACGTCTGATATTTTGATCACCGGTAAAGGCTGTGTCAGTGGAATTAATCAATGACAGAGAGAAAGAACCACTGGAGAGCAGCTTGACAAACTGCACAGCAGAACCGAAATAGAGTTAAAGAGGATATTGAGCAGGATGCAAAATGTGAGCAGCTTTGTATCCATGATCCTTTTCTGAGGTGACAACCACAAGAGTAAACTAAACATATCAGTAAACAAAAAGCAGAGCTATAAATCGCATTGTTAGGATTGTGATTCATAATTCTAATTCCGTGTCACATGACTTGATTGTTCGTGTGGGCAAGAATAATGTTGAAAAAGACTGGCAATTTGTAACAATGCAGCTCTCTTCAAACTTAAAATGAATGAGGATAGCTTAGCAATACTAGAATAAATGTGATTAATATTAAGATATCTAGATAAAAACAGTTCTGATTGGCAAACTTGATCTTCAACCTATATTCAGAAATTAGCATTTACATTTGTTTATCAATATTTTGCTCAATAGTTTAACTACTGTATCTGTGAAGGATTCTGTGACTAACAGGTGTACAATTTATGTTGTATTGATATTATTTTGAATACAGAGGTCTCAGTATCTTGCAGTGAGGCTAATAATTTATTAAACAGCTGTATTTGCAAGGTTTAAGCCCAGAGGGTTGATTGACCACAGTCCAGAACACTCCTGATGTCTGCTTGATGTGTGGCCGCTAGAGGGAGCCAGTTGAACCGGAGCTTCGTATGTATCTTTACCTTGAGAGTAGTCAGTGCATGTGGACAAGAAACGTGTAAAGATAAATTTCATGTGCACCAATGAACGCTGAAAAGCAGGTGGGTTTATTGCAGTGCATTTCTTCACTGAAAAGTATTTACTGAAAAGTGAATGGGCTGAATGTTTACAAATGATACTGAACAGTGGAGCTGATCACAGCGTCATTTCAGAGCCGTGTGAAGATACTAAAGTTGTTGTTGGTGATGTATCCAGCGCGATGTACAGTTGTGGGTTTAAACATGATTAAACTTTATTTTAGATCTGTCGACTCATTTATATACTTTTAGAGATAGCCTGCCTTCGGTACATTCTGATATGAGCTGTGCCAGAACGCTTTAAATGTCATCCCTTGTCACCGCATGACTCTTGCAAAGTCTCAAATGAAAGTCTAAAACTGAAATCGTGATAAGAATATGTTTGTTCTTTTTATACAAATATGCATATGTGGCAAGCTGTTTATTTATTTATTTATTTATTTATTTATTTATTTATTTATTCATTCATTCATTCTCAAACGATTCATTAATGAAATTAGAGAAGAGCTCGATTACAAGTCAATAAAGCAGGTAATTAATGATCGATTTTGAGCTGGCTTGAGGTAACCATAACAACAGCGATCACGTGCTTTCTGGCGGTATCTCGATCAAGCAAGACATTGTGTATTATGAACATAATATATCATTAACTAATTATATATATATATATATATATATATATATATATATATATATATATATATATATATATATATATATATATATATATATATTATGTACATTGTATGGGGTGAATTGAGGTTAATTGGGACATTTTCCCCAGTCATGTCAAGGCAAAAGTGTCCCAATTTACATGACACACTTGGCGAAAAAGCAACTCTGCCGCTGAGATGCTTAAACAGCACCACATATCACAATTGCGTCCTGATCATGTATCTAAAATCTCTTTGCATTCAAATCACGAGCCTAAATGAGACGGGAAGCCAGGGGACCGTCGAAGAAGTGTCAAGACGCGGCACATGTACAGATGCTTTGTTAGCAGAATGCGTTCAAAAAAAAAAAAAAAAAAAAAAAACGAAGGTAAAAAACACCACCGCACTGACATAAAAGTTCAGTATTCCCAGTATAGGGCGCGTGCATTCATTGCCAAGGTTGAGGACCTGCCTCTTTATCAGCCCAATGAGCGCGGCAGAGGGGAGGCTCTTCCCACCAAACACCTCTCGTCCATCTCTCCACACTCCTCCACTCAGCGAGCGGGCTTGCCGGAGCTCTCCGACACCCTGTCAACGCCAAGCCACTAAACTGTACGGATAGTAATTGTTCCCAACCGCGTCTGTCAACTTATTTTCTTATTTTGTTCTTGTTCATTTTCAGTTGACAGAAAATTGACAGAAAGACAAGTGCCTGCAGTATTGCGAAACAAGTCACGTATTTTTCCCCCTTCTCTGATATTTTTGTTATCTTCTGTGAATGACATGGAATGGAATTCCGGATGAGATACAGTAAGTACTAAAGACTCATTAACAAGCACAGATATATGGTTTGGCGGGAGGCGCGTGCCTTTTTGCTCGACTGAAATACTGGATTTTCCGTTTGATGCTGTTTGCGCTACAGTGATTGATCCGACAGCGAGACAGATTGACAGACTGCAGACCAAACCGTAAATACGCATTGTCCATTATTTGTTTTGCATATTGTTCAGGAATGTCGTGCATCGAATTTGTGTTCACTTTACGCCAGAACGTGGTCTGGGAACGTCTTGGTTAATCAACTTAGTCAACTAGCTGTGCCGTGTGTTTTATGCAGTGCTCTGTACTGCTTCTCTAGAGTATCCTTTTCTGCTTTTAAGTCTCGAAATTCTGCAGTTCTTGTTTGTTCTAAAGAGCCAGAAAGCGAGCGTAGTAGACGACTTTTTTGGCTAGGAGCTGTCCACTTATGCTGGTGCTGAAATTCGCCAGTAATTCAAGCATCGCCTCTGCTCGCCGAGTCTGTATATGGTGTTAAGAGTGGCGTTTACTGCTCACTGAAGTTACACTGTGGAAGGAAGACTAAGCTGTGAATGTTTCCAGTGTGTGTCTTGCTTACTAGTCTGCAGTGCAATTGAATTAATTTTATGCACAACTAAAAAAAATACATAATAATAATAATAAATAATGTATTGCATTCAAAGATAGAGAGTCAGAATTTATCTTAAGCCACATTTCTTCTGCCTATTGATGCTTGAAATGTATGAAATAATACATAACATAGTTCTCCGGAGGATGATGCTTTAAACTATTCAGCTAAATAATCTGGTTTAGAGAAATATTGCATTTGATTGTTGCATGGTCAAACAGATATAGAGAGAGAAAAAAATGCTGCTGGTATGTGAATTGAAATCAAGTGCGTGGACAAATTGCAAAACAAATTGTGTAAGTACATAATCTTAAAAAAAATAAAATAAAATAAAATAAAATTCTGGCTTATATTTTCTGATATAAAAATCCTAGATAAATATATATAGTCATTCTGCAAACTCTAAATTACACCATAACATTGTAATATGTCAAGGACATTGAAAGCAGTTGGTTCAGGGAAATGAAATCAGCGCATGAGCATGAGGAGATACTGCTGTTTTTCATTATTCTCTTCTCTGTGATTTTCAAGTTTACAGCATTTGTAGTCTATGCTGCAGTTATATGTTGAAAATATGGTGTTTTTATCTACTCTTCGGTCCTCAAAATTGCTGTAGGTCTTCATTGTAGGCAATATGTTTATATAGTATTTTAATATATTTATAAATTTTTCATTAAAGGATGTTTTAACTTGTATTGTGTGTGTGTTATTGGTGTTAAATATTGGTTCTCAATAATATTGGTGTTTGCCAGGAATGTGGGCACCACAATAATTGCAATCTGAAACTGTAATCTGCTTGATTTTATATTTCCTAAATGTTTTCCAATAGTTTAGAGAGTAAAAACATATTTGCTCTGCTGTACTATATACTTCTATAGAAGACAGATTTGCTCTGACTTGATTTCTGATGTCATATCCAGCTGACCTTGAGACTTCACTCCTCAAGCTTGTCAGTTTTATTTACATGCACTTCCAGTAAGTCTGCATTTGTCTCTCCCCTCTAGATCTCTTACATTGATGAACCAACTAATGGATGTCGCATCTCTCCGCGCATCTCTCTTCTCTGTGTTCTGGACACAGATCAAAGTGCATCCGTGACCCTCTTCGCAACATGAACTCAATCTGGGAGATACTTTGAACAAAAGAGTAACCATCCAGCTGTCCATCAGCTGGTCGACCCCTGATTTTCGGAGGGAAAGCAAAAACAAAGCAAAGACAAAAAGTTACAAAGATGCTAAAACGTGGAGAGGAGATGCAGCGAGATCTATGGACTTCTCTCCTGCTAGTATGGATTACTTGTGTGCCGTACTCTTCCATGGCTCCGTTAAACAATCAGTCACAAAGTTTACAAACGGCATCAGCCATGATCCCGCGAAACCGGCCAAGCGAAGGACAAAGAATCCTCAGTCGTGCCAAGAGAGGATGGGTTTGGAATCAAATGTTTGTGTTGGAGGAGTTCTCTGGACCCGATCCAATTCTGGTTGGCAGGGTGAGTAGTCTAATTGTCGGCTGAATATTAAGCTTACTTATCATGTGGAAACATTAATTCTGCTGCCTCAATGCCTTTTTCGTTTGACATTTTGTGAAGGAGCAATAATTGCCGTGAAGAAGAGGGCAAGGTTGGCATCGCTGACTCTCGCACAGTTTCCATCTTTAACAGTTCAATTAGGCCGAGGAAAAATACAGCTCTGGATGCTAATTTATACATGGTGTTTTATTTCACAGGCTGTGGGAAAGTTCTGCAACGAAAACAGAATGAAGAGAAACTCAAAATTAATTTTACAGGTGTAGTGCGCAGTTTGCCCCATGCATATGCGTTTATGTAGAGAGGTGAGGTGATATGGAGATAATTACAGGATAGGAGAGTGACCTGGCACCGGACCTGTGCAGAGAGCTCTGCGTCCTAAGAGGACTATAGTATGAGCAGGCCAATGCAGCTTGTTCACAGATCACTGCAAGCGTGAACCTCAGGAGCCCAACCTGGCACTATGTTTGTCCAGTCGCCAACAATATCTGCTCGTTCCTCACGCTGTTTTTTTTTTTTTTTTTTTTTTTTTTACAAGGTAAAAGTTCCTTGCACATTTTGTATCGATAGCATATTACAACCTTTTATAAACAACTTGTTTTATGAGGGTCATTTTACCGATACGTATATTATATAAACCCACACATGTAATTTATAAATATTTATATCAATACTTTTTAAATTATGCAAATATATATATATTTTTACGACAATTTACAGAACGTTTTTTTCACTTTAACAACACTGCACTGACTGAACGCTATCCTCACCATCAGTTAGGTGGAAAATACCATCTTTTGTGTGTCCAAAATTTGGCAGGGTCTTCGCTAATTATGGCCTCTCACTTGAATTCCCCACTGCTGCTGCTTGCCTCCTTCCGTCTCTCGGGCACGTGAATAAAACATGTGCTCTCATGCGGCCTTTACACCTGTGTTTTCCCAATATCTGCGTGACACAACAAAGTCCTTAAGAACTGCATCAATTTTTCAAAAGCTGCAATTAAACAGCCTTTGTTGGATTCTGCCTTAGCTTTTGATCAGCAGAAATGCATAAACAAACACAACAAATGGGCTCCCCGTGATGATCTCCAAGGTAGAAGGGCAAATGAGTATGACGCTTTCAGGCTGACACATTCACAATGCTACAGGGCTCTCTGTGCATGATGGAGACAGCTGGGAGTGCTCAGACTTGTGATGTGCCATTCTGCTCCTCTCTAATGTGTATTGCTTTATTTAACGTCATGAAGTATTTCTGCCGGGGAGCAGAATGATTGTCTGTAGGAGGACAATGCGTGGAGAGTGGAGGTGAATGGGTGGACATATGGCGTACGGATTGTACTCGGCTTCCTTGGTGGGCTAGCATTGATTGGCTTTCAATTTTCTGCTGTTTTTTTCCCCCTTAACAAACCACAGGGTTACAGTAAGTGCTCATGAGCATGGCTTGCAGAGCTCAGATAAGTTCCATGTTGCAGCAAGATAGGAAGCCATGCTGTTGGAAGAGATTGAACACCGCTCCTCTCCCTCTCTCCCTCTCACCCTCTCTTTTTCAGCGTCTCACTCCATCACCAAGATCTGCAGTCCTCCCTCACTCTGTCTCTCTAATTAAAAAAATGAATCAAATAAAGAGTGGGAGGTGTGTGATTCAAATGGGTCATTCAAATCAGCATGTTTTTTTTTTTTTTTTCTTTTCCTGCCATCTCTGCCAGGCATGTGGTTGTGGGCTGATTATCGAGGAACCTCAGGCCAAGATTACACTCATTTCATCCTTTAGCTTTTATTACGTGCCGGTCTGATGTTTAATTATACACCCGGCTCCTGTCTTGTCAGTGCCCGTACTCCCCTTGAGCACCAGCTGCCAGTCGGAGGAGACGATTAGCATACGTGTAGAAGTGGGCATGGCAGGGCTAAGAGAGACAGCAGAGAGAGAGAGAGCCACCGAGGAAGGGAGAAGAAAAGTTAGCGATGGTACATGACAGCAGGCGTCTCACTGTTTCGCGTGGTTTTGTGGTCTCGGTGGTCTCAGTGGTCTGACTCACTGAGTTGGCAGTGCAGCTCACCGTCACCTGGTTCTGAAAGGTGCGTCAAACACGGCACAGCTTGTGCTCCTTTAACATGACTGAGCTTGTTTTAGGTGGAAGTGGAGTTATAGGGGAGTATAGGGCTAGCTGTCACACTTCTTACTCTAGTTAGTAAGCGTAGACATATGTGATACTAGTTTGTGTCAGTACGATTTTTTTACATTTCTAAAATAAATTAAAAAGTCTGCAATTATTTGTGTGAGTGTGTGTGTGTGTGTGTGTGTGTGTGTGTGTGTGCACTGCACCCCTGTCTCTCCTACAGTATGATACATTCTCACAAATATGTTTGCTAGTTTTGCATCCATTAGCTTTTACCACAGATAAATGATTTATCCATGAGAAGTGTTCGGACTTGCCACCAAAATAACCACACCGTATGTCTTCATCACTGAACTCTAAATCCATTACTGGCTTATATCCCAAATATGTAGATTGCACATGAGATTTCTCACTAAGTACTAGTTGCATTCGACTCAAATGCATGATACCTTTATATAACACTCATAACAGTGAGGGGGCAGAAAAGAACACATTGAAGTCTTTGCCCGACAAAGAGCAATTTAGGCGTGTTTACTTAAAACATTATTTTATTATAACATATGTCAGTTAGATTCTATCTTGCACATGGCTTTGTTCCCCTTCTTTAGGCTGGAGCCTGTTGTGAAGCCTAATCACAATGGACACCATTCTTTTCTTTGGAGTGCAGATGTACTCTGCACAAATTAATAGCACTGCTGTGTGATGCCTTTTCTTACCATAATGTGCTCTTATCTCTGATGGGATTATGTGTGTTTGTGGCAAAAAGAGCATTGATAATACGTTATTTCATATTCATATTTAGCAATCCGAGCTTAAGAACAAGATCACTGGGGATGTCAGTTTGAATACAAGAGAACGTCATTGATTATTTATTCACAAAAGAAAATGGATACGTGTCTGTGAACATTTGTTTGCCTTACAGGGGGCGTGCCAACACTTGATAGATAGCGTGTATGAGCTGGAAAGCCATCAGCCAGGCTGCGAATGATTATGGAATTTTTTTTTTTTTTTTTTTTGCTATATCAAGAAATTGTGTTTTGCTCAAGCAAACACCAGTTGATTTGATGCATGTCCCCTTTATGCTGATGTCCAGTGTACTGTGAAGCTGATTTCAGCATTAAAGCCAAAATAACTGCTCATTCTATGCTTTTGGAAGCTATTTGTTTAAGGGGAGGGGAGGAAATTAAAGGGACATTTACCAGTACAGATCTGGCCTACATAAAGGCATGACTCCATTTTGGGTTTAAACCCATATCATTATCTCTCATTTTTTCATTCAGCACAAATTAAGCAATAATGCATCCATGTAAATAAGCGTGTGAGCTCAGTATTATTCTCTGACGCTTCATTAAATTCGAGCCTACAACTTAACCTTGAAATATTCATTATGTTATTATTAATGACATTACAATATTAAATATGAATAACTTTGCTATCAAATATTAATTAGTAGCGCTCTGTCATTTTGTAATGAAAGCCAGAGTGGATTAGTTTCACTGAGCACAATGACTGGAGCTGAGAAGGGATATAAATCTAACGTCAGTCGGGCGTTAAAGCTACACTGCTCCAATTCCGGAATAAAATACCCTGTTTTACAGTCGAGGGATGTCGTAGAAATGCTGGTGTCTAAAAACACTTAAGTGGCATTTGGAAGGGTGCCCTATAACTAAGGGGAAAAGAAAAATATTGTGACAGTTTGAATGTAAGAAGCAGTGAATCCCTGAAACGGACAATCGATTCATGTTCTCTGTGCTGCCTGTGATGGGATTTGCTGTTAACTGCCACTTTGTTTTTTTTTTTGGCTTCCATGACACATTGCTGGAAATCCACTGAAACTGTCCCAACCATTCTACTGAGGAAGCATTTTGCTTTCAGACGATGGTGTAGCAAAACCTCCTTTCTTTTTCTAGGAGAGTATATCTGTGGAAGACAATACCATGATGATTGTTTCAGAGGATTTCTGGACGAAGCTAGGGTTGATCATAACAATCCCAACCTTGTATATTACTACTATGGTAATATTTGCACACAATAAACATTTTTGTTGTTCAGTCGCTCCTGGTCATGGTCTGTACTGAGTAGTGCGAATAAGACCACAGAGAAGTACTTGCCCTGTTCAACCTTCTTGACACCTCATGAATTATCTATATTCCTCCCACTGATCCACTCTGGAGAGTTATAGCTCAAACTCTCAGCTGTTTTGCTGCATGTTTCTGTTGCTCTGAAAAATCCTACAGCTTCTCACTTTCAGGTTACTAAACCTGCATACCAGACTGCTTGCCTACAAACCGCCCACAGACCGTGCATTAACCGTCTGATACGTGTTGAATAAAAATTTGGAAAGCACTTTATCAATCTAGTAAATTCGAAACTGATTGGGTGATTTTACATAACTTGTAAGATTCAGGTCACAGAGGTGCGTGCTTTTAATCAGTTCCTCTGGGAACACATATGTACAAATACAGCTAGTGCTTTTGAAGATGAAATAATCTCTGGATTTGATTTGCTTGTTTGAAACTTTGAGAGCTTTGTGTTTGGCAATTTAAAGTAAATCTATATTCTGGTTTGTTTTATAATGTAGTTTGAGATGAGTTTTTCCCAAATAATTTGCTACGCACTTATATAATTCAATGTACTTTACTGTCTAGTGTATGAATTTTTAAAGGTTATTTTGTATTTTATTTTTTTTATTCATTTTCTTTCTTTTTTTTTTTTGGGGGGGGGGGGGGGGTGAGTGATTAAATGCATCAGCTGTATATTTGAAGTTCACTTTTTCTTTTTGGAGTTTTCATTGTGAACATGCAAAAATCAGTAACAACAAGAACAACTAATAATAATAATAAATGAATATGCAAATTGAGATTAACCTCATGAATCTCTAGTCATTTTCAGTATACTCCATTTGAGTGTTTTCTGCACAGTCATTTGCAAACAATACCACAGCATTATTTATTTATCTTATTATTTTTTGTATAATTTGTGTGTGTGATTATATGCGTGTGCTATAGATAGCTTTTCTTCCTCAGTTGTTGGTCCTTGGGAACAATGAGCTGCTTTATGTTTAGTAAAAGGTCTGACTAACTTTCACATTTTTTTATTTTTATTTTTTACTAAAAGGATATTTCACCCCCACACCGCCCCACAAAAAAAAATAAAAAAAAATAATAATAATAATAAAAATAATAATAATAATAATAATAAATTGTGAAAACGAGAAAATCTTCACATCATTTAATCACCCTCATGTCATTTCATGATGTCAAGCTGTATGAAACCACATGAGGATGAGTAAATTATAATAATGTTTCCATTTTTGGGTGAACTATCCGTTTAAGAATGTGAAGTGTTTGTACTTGCAGGTTTTAATTTTTATTGCAATTTATTTTTCAAGTAATTACATACATAGCAAGATTACAATGCATGTGTCTAGGGTACTGCTGTGACGTAAGATTATGCCCTTTAATTCCATCACACACTTATGGTGCGTCATGCAGCTTCATTCCTTGCTGCTATCTGACGAGGGGATTTTTAGCAGATCAAAGGTCCACCTTCTGATCCCCTCACGGTTTACCCCTGCCAACGCACACTCTGATCTGAGACGGTCCTGTGCATTAATCTGCATCTGCTCAGGTTAGGAGGGAGGCAGTGCAGGTTCTAATGGATATCGAGCAGTTGCGTGTGATTGAAGGGCCAGCGAGTGGGCACTAACAAGGATATTAGTGGACTTATCAGTAACCCAAGTAATGAGATGCTGATGATCACCACTGGCCACTGCATCCATCTGCAGCTCCTGATCTGACCTGTGATTGGTACTGTGTCACTGGTGATGCAGAAAGAGAGATGTGTTAACTGTTGTCTTATTTGAACTTTGAACTTTTTTATGGTTAGAGCTGGCAAAGACAGAGCAGCAAATGACAATATGATCTCATTAGTAATCGTAGCTGTGTTTGCATATACACTTAATTGTAATAATTAACACTGACAGCATGCAAAATTGCATTTTATGTTAGCATTTTATGTATGAAGTATGAAGTTTGCACTTCTGAGAAGCACGAATGTTATAAGTAATGTAACATTCTTAAATCTACATAAAGTATAACAATTTGGTAATAGTATATTATGATTTGTTGTCACTGTACATTTATCTACGGATCATTTTTTTATTTCATTTTTTTTTTTTTTTATGTTTTTTGGTCACCAATGCTGGATTTATTTGATTAAAACACATTTAAAATAATATTATGAAATATAATAATCATTTAAAATGAATGTAACTGTTTTATATTTTTAATATATTTTAAAATTTGATTTATTCCAGTGATGGCGAAGCTGAATTTTCAAAAAAAAAAACAAAATAAATAAATAAATAAATAAATGCCCCAAACCTTTTGGATGGTAGTGTAAATACAATAAGTTATCTTATTACTTTAGAGCTTTTAAATGTTGCTAAAATGTCCATATTGTAGATTTCAGTCTATATCCAATGTACAAATTTGTGTTTTGAATATTGCATACAAATACCTGCAAATACAAATGTGACCAGGGCTGAGTTTCCCAAAAGCTTTGTAAGCCTAAGAAGTTTGTAAAAACGATTGTATGACTGATCTTAATATTACGGTCTGTTTCCCAAAAGCATCTTAACTTAAGCAGCACTTGGAAATCATTGTAGATCTATGGGTGCCCTGGAGTAATCGTAAAGCCCTAAGTGCATTGTGAGAAGATGTCAATATGTCAATGACTTGCTGAAGTGCACAAAAACCAGCTATGTATTGGACCCAGAAATAACGTCTCACTTTCTCTCTCTATACTGTATATTACTATCAAATAGATCCAACTTAAGTTTTTTACTGATATCAAAATGAGTTATCACGAAGTGGAGGTGGTCCTTTAGCACTGCAAGATAATCAGTAAGTATCCAAAAAGTATCCTCTGGCACGAATCAGTGCCCCACTTGTTCTCGTTGTGTCACCATTAAATTCAGCATCCTTTGTTGCTCTCTTTTTATTTCATGTCTCTTATTCAGTGTATTTCACCCAGAAGCTGTGGGTCTTGCAGGCCTTTAAAGCCATTATATCATTGCTAGGTGAGCACAATCTGTTGTCTCTCTGTCTGTCTCGTTCTCTCTCTCTCTCTCTGCACAGTGCTGTAATAAAACACCAGGACCCTGCACAGTGTCCAGCTGAGCTGTGGGATCACATTAACACCTCGCGGACCAGCCGGACAGCATGTCTATAGCTCCGTGTTGTTGTCTTTGTTCCCATGAACAAGGTCTGCCTATGTGTGCGTGTGAATGTTACATGTGTGAAAAGAGTCTTAACTTGACATAAGAGCATTTCTTGAGCCAAGCATATTTCCATTACAACAGCAGGGTCACGGTACTACCGCAATTACAGACAAAAGCACGGCTCCATCTGCCTTTCACCAGGTGTGCTTGAATCATTAAATATGTATACAGCCCAGCATTTAAATAAATAACTGCTGGCATTTTATTCCTCTCTCCGATCGTCACATCTTCACACCCTTCGCAGCATCTCTCCACTCATTCCTTTCACACACACACACACACACACAGGACAAGACATGATATACAACAGCAGGCGTAATGAGCCAGTGTGGCAGAGGTGTGACAACAGCAGTGCACCTTTGTGGTGACTTATAGGGTCTGGTCGCGGGCGAGAGTTGTTTGAGGTGTAAATCCCACATCCCTTGGTGGTAACAAGAACATAAACAAACACAGGCACACTTTGTCCCTGCACTCTGAATCCTCTGCCGAAGTGACACTGTTGCTCGGGATGAGAAATCTGCATGCGGTCCTCATTGGTTCTCCTCAGAACTTTGTGGGAATCCACAATGAACGTTGTATAAACGCTTTCATGTGGCGTGGATGAGGTAGGAGTCAAGTCAGTGAGGAAGAGAACGATTACGCTGGCGGAAAAAAAGTCAGACGCAACCAACTGTACACAAAGACAATTTCATTCACGCTGTCAGGTAATGGCAGCACAGTACTGAATATCCAGTCATCTTTTCTACTCATCTCTGTTCGTTAAATGAAAAGATATCATCTGTACAAAGGCTGCCCACCTTGCTTCTTACAGGCGAGGAAGAAAATCCATACATCGACAAAGCTTTTATAACCATCTTTCTCGGTGGGCCAGATAGTCACATGCCTTTTGAGCCTTGACTGTAACTTCAGAGGCTTTGGTGTATTCTATCTCATTTCTGCTGTTTGATCAAATTTGAGCATACTCAGGTTTGAACGAAACTGTTTAGGTCAAGTATTACGGCCTTATTAACAGAAGAAACCGATCATGGTCTGGCCTTGAACAGAATGGTAGAGATAAACCTAGGCACGTCACATACCTGATGTTACCTTTGTTTGCCAGCAGTTTCTGGGTTTTGGCCATTGGAGAGCTTGTGGAGGTGGTGCATGTAGCTGCTAAATGAAGGCTTTTGGCAGAGAGCCTTGAACTCTGCGTGGACTAATCACTGGAATTAAGCAGTTAACCTTTACTGTGTCGCCTGGGCTCGATCTTTCACTGCTAAAGCGTGTTATATGGCCCTTTCACTTAGTGCTACGAGAGCCTCTGAATCACACCGTGTATACTGTAGTCAACTCGCTATACAAACTGTGACTGAAGGTATCAAGAGCCATTATTTATTTAGTTTGTTCTTATTCATTTCTTTCTCTGCTTACCTTGAGAGGTTGTTGCTGGAATGAGCATTTTGAATGCCTGTACTTGATACACTGCATAGTAGACTTAATCTTGTCAGTGAAACTGCCAACAAATGTGTTTGTTGAAATCTCATTTTTGATAATAAAGAGGCATAGTGATGTTTTTAATTAAATATTTGTCGGAATGAGCTGAATGAAACAGAATGCAACTGGAACTTACTTTAAGACCGAATGGCGCAAATGTATAGGTGAATTTGAGTTAAGTACCAATCACAATATAACTAATGTAATGGATGTGCTATTGCATTAGATTATACCTTCCTAAAAAGTCTTCACTGAAAAAGTACAATAACATTCAAAGATATACATATCTTTTGTGTGTTTTATACATATTTTAATATAAAAAATGTTTGAATATAAAAAAGTCAAGCTTGACCTGTTACAGCCCATCATTGTCTGCCAAAATGTTATTTTCATCTACTTAAATTATATTCAGTTCCTGTCAGAAATGAATGGACTATAATTAATAAGTAGCACTTGACGAAATAGTGATTACATTTTAAGAGCCTTTTTCATTGATTGAAAAAAAAAAAATCCTATATAATATATATATATATATATATATATATATATATATATATATATATATATATATAAAGAACACTGGTTACAGCTCTGCTTTAGTTCAGTAATAATTTTGTTCTTCTTCTCTCTTTTTCTCTCCCTCCAGTTCTGGTGAATTGTAACTGACCATAAGAAAGCCAAATTTGCTCACTTGCTGAGAGACTTGATGCAAGAGCACGTGGTTTAGTTTAAGCTCTGGCAGCTAGGCTAATTTCTCCATCATTTTGGATTGCAATTATTCAATCCTGATTACTTAAACACTTGATTATAATTATTTAAACCTTCTAATTGCTCACTGGTATAGTCATTGTGGGCTGCTAAGTCATCATCCAGTGAGTCAGTGGATGCTTGGCAGGGCTAAGCAGTTCTCTTCTGCAGACGGCACCCTGCGTCAGGGGAACTGCAGGCAGAAGGGCTTATCCCAGGCTCCCTCAACCCATGAAAGCCCAGGAGCCAAACTGGGAGGATAGAGTAATCTTGTCGAGAATGGATGTCGCTATTGTGCTTTTTGATGTGTAGTTGGCGGCGTGGTTAACTGGGAGCAAACGTGGGCAGGCGAGGTGTAGACAATGAGAGCTGGTGGGAGGAAAGGCCTATTTTGAGATTTTTAAGATCAGCCACCATTCACTGCTGCCTTATGCCTGAGCTCCAGAATAACAACAAAATGAGGAAGTAAACCCTCGCTTCCGGTGCTTTCTAGCATTGTGGAACCTCCTGTTGTTGGTATCTGTTGCTGCTTGGCAGCCATTTTGAGAAGAACAAAAAGTAGCCATGGAGAATCGATTGCCCCGGTTGTCTCAGTGACACACCTGCGAGATTGTCTGAGAGCCAGCGAAGTGTGGCACTGACCTTTATTGCAAATGAGCTGTTTTTGTTTAATAATGCAGCTTGAGAGAGTAAGAATAAAAAAAAAGAATAACTCCGAGAGAGAGAAAGCCAAGCCTTGTGTGACACTCTTGTACACGTGAATCAATAATCAGCATTCAAGCATGATGCATTGTTTCATGCCATTGTGATTCTGTGCAAATACATTTAGCCCATCTTTATGCAGCATTATAAAGTCTACACGAACAGTATATTTGCCTTCTTTGATGCGGGTTGTATATGTAGATCAATGCATCTCAACCGGGGGTCGGGACCCACTTGGAGGCCTCAGCAAGCCTTCCAAGATAACTTTAAACAGTGCAAAGATCTATTGCAGAAATGCTAATAAAATAAATAAAACTTAGTGTAGAAACATTTAGTGTAGAAATAATTGTCATTTTATTTATATAAACATTTAATAAGGAAATGAGAAATCAGCAAGTAACATATCGAAATATATATATTTTTTATTAAATTTAATAAAAAGAAGAACTGAAGTGTTTTCTTGTAGACTATTTTAAATAATATGTAACTTTGAAATATATGATTTATTTTATTACAGTGAATTATTTCAAATATTTTAAATTAATACATATTTCACTCTGTCTACCAAGCTC
Organism: Carassius gibelio; assembly: GCF_023724105.1. Taxonomy (NCBI): domain Eukaryota; kingdom Metazoa; phylum Chordata; class Actinopteri; order Cypriniformes; family Cyprinidae; genus Carassius; species Carassius gibelio. Next base: position 21,810,429 of record NC_068402.1, on the reverse strand, counting down.
TAAAATATTTTATAAGATTAACATTTTGAACATTTATATATATATATATATATATATATATATATATATATATATATATATATATATATATATATATATATATATATATATATATATATATATATATATATATATATATACACAAATAATAAATACTATATTTAGGGGTCCTTATTAATAATAATTTATAGGGGTCCTATACATAGGTTAAAAAGAGAGATCACCCTGTAAAATATTCAGCCATTAAAATGCCTGAAATGTAACTATTTTTGTGTTGTTATTTATCAACTTAATTATTAGAAACTTATTTTAGTTTTTTTTTAGTTTTTTCTTTTTTTTTACAAAAATTATGAGCATCCTTAAAAACTGAAAACGGCAAAGTTCAAAAAAATAAATACAACTAGGTCTAGGGGCTCATATATTGTGGTGCTTAATTTGGGACCTTGAAGTCAAAAAGGCTGAGAACCACTGATGTAAATTCTGGGCAAATTTGACCATAAAATAGTGTCATAACGCTGCATAGAATCAGTCTGTATGCCATTATACACATATACACACACTCGCTCACACACATATCAGTTGCAAATGACTTTTCTCACATCTTCATCTCGACAATGTCCAAACACGATCCATTCTTGTCCAGATATCCTAAAAAAGCTGATTATATCTAACAAAATGAAGCAAATCCCGTCACAGGCCCTGTTGTAATAGTACAATGTTTTAACATGCTAATGCGCCGGGTGGGTTTGCAGACAACATTTCATCTCATTTCAATTCCTCCTTTCCTCTTCTTGGCATTGAGGGGTTGCATGAAAAATTCAAGCCGTTATAATATGAGATCCAGATGAATCATGAATCCTTAATGGCTATCAGGTCTGTATAGGCCGGCCCCTGGAATTACACTCAAAGAATGATGACCTTCTCTGTACTGGGCCAGATGCCTGTGTCTTTGTGTGTGTGTGTGTATATATATGCTTACACCTGCATGGTACAAAGATGAAGGAAAAAGAGTGGGAATGAGTGGGAAAATTAACTCCACACATATTGGTTTGTGTCTTAAAGTGTATTAGATTGTGCTGATGGAGTGGACATGTATGATGGTGTGAAAAGGAAAGGAAATAAAGAAAATTAAGGAAATGCTCTCTCTCTCTCTCACCTCCTTTATTACTTTGTCAAAAAAGAGAGATGTCTAAATCATTAGTACTGTATTTATAATAACTATTATTTAATGCTTTCTAAGAATCACATTTAATATTGAGCTGCCAGATTGATTGGTTGCAACATGTAACAAAAACGGTTTTCTGCAAGAACACACACACACACACAGGGTGTTGAGACACATTGTGTTATTTCTCCAGATGGTGTATGATTTCCTCAAAGTGCTAGAGAGCTATCGGCATTTTCAAAATGATATTGGATATCTGTTGTGTGTCCTTGCTACAGGAAATTCATATCTGTTCAGAGTGAACATTGACAGCATTTCTTTTTTATTATAGCACGCTCTCAGGCAAAAACAAACACATACGTAAAGCCTGACGTGCAATCACACAGGAACATGAACACATAAGCAGAGACAGACGGTGCACCGGAAATTCTTGGCCAATAACAGATCCGTGATGTCATGCCAAACATTACAGGTGCGCACATTACAAATGCAAGGTCACTGTCGTACTGCCGCTGTGTATTTTTATCCACGTGGAGGAAGCTGAAAACATGTCAGGTGGTTTTTCTCATACTCGCCTAGCTTTATGGCTCAATATTTTCAAGAATCCCGGTACGAAACACACTTAGTCAAAGGGGATGACCAGGCTAGCCAATTGCACTCCTGCGGATCGATGCAATCTCACATTGCCATGTTTAAGCCCATTTGTCTGTGTCTCCAAGATACTTTTAGAAACGTTCCAGGGCATGTTTCTTCAGTTCAAGAAGGCATCCCGGTGTCAGTGTGTTGTTGTGTTTCCTCCAGACTGCAGTGAAATGGTAATGCAAGTTTTGCTTATCACTCGGTAGTGGACATGTGCCGCATCTGCTGCCAGAAATCTATCTCAGAGACAGGCCGCCCATGCACATGCCCTTTTTCTTTTGTTAACGCGTAGTGTTTTCATAAATACAGTGCTGATATCGCGGGTTTGATAATTACTATGCTCCTGCACACGCGGCCTCTTTATTAGTTTCCTGACAATGGGCTGTCTCGTCAGCTACACCGCTACAGGGCCAAGAAAACTTACTCCCCCTGCCTCTCTTGTTCATGACCTGAAATTAATCAGATGCTCGCTGACACCCCCCCTGACATCTGAATATTTGTAATAAAGCTAAGAACACATTATTTAAATTCAATCACATAGATTAGTTAGTACAAAAAAATGTTTTAGTAAGAGCAGACATTTGGTCACATTCACTTGCCATGCATATACACATATTTGTGTGTGTCTGTGTGTCTCTCTCTCTCTCTCTCTCTCTCTCTCTCTCTCTCTCTCTATATATATATATATATATATATATATATATATATATATATATAGGTGAAAACTTTTGAACACGTTGAAGATGGCCAAATTGGTCTTATTTTGTTGAAATATAATTTTTTTTTCTATTTAGTTCTGCCCTTCGTAAGCAACAGAAGATACTTGTATGTTTCCCGGTACACAAATTAAGTACTATTTACCTTGATTTTCAAATTCCAAAAGTTTTCACCCCCAGCTCTTAATGCATCTTGTTTCCTTCTGGAGCATCAGTGAATGTTTGAATATTTTTAAATAGTTGTGTTTGAGTCCCTCAAATGTCCTCAGTCTGAAAAGATGCATCTCAAAATCATAAAGTCACTGCTTGAAAGGGTTCAAATATGCAAAGATGCTGGAAAACTGAAGAATCTGCAGGACCTTAAAGATTTGTCTGAAGAACGCTGCTCAGTTTAACTCTTCAGAACAAACAAGGGACTCATGCACAACCATCACAAAACAGAAAGACAGTCGAGAATCATCAGGTAACAGCACACAGTATTAAGAACCAAGGGTTCCCAAACTTTTGAGTGGGGTTATTTTAATAATTTCAGCATTTTTTTTTGTCTTGTGAACTAAATGTTAATATCTTTTATGTACAATATCTTACTCAGGACAGTACTAAATAAAATATAACATTTATTTAGTATGATCTCTCTTATTTTTTGAAAATTACTCATATTTTCACAGATTCTGCAAGGGGTGCCCAAACTTTCGATCCCCACTGTGTATATATATATATATATATATATATATATATATATATATATATATATATATATATATATATATATATATATATATATATATATATATATATTAGTGCTGTCAAAATTAGCGCGTTAACGCATTCGATTAATTTTAAATATTTAACGCGTTAAAAAAAAATAACGCAATTAACGCGGTTGCAGTTTTTTTATTTCCAGTTGTGGCCTATGTGTGTTCAACGTGCAAAGAAATATGGATAAGACCAAGGAAGGACTTTTAGACGGAAAGTTTCAGTATAAAACTCTGCCGGATTACTCTTCAGTCTGCCACAAGAAACATTAATCTTCATTTAGTCTGCCACAAGAAACAGCAACATTAAAATCATGAACTCAAATGTCATTGTTTAAAAAAAAAAAAAAAAAAAAAATGACTGTAACAGTGCGTAAATCAGACCTTTCTGTACCGCTAACGTTAATAAGCTTAAAGGAAAATAACGAAATAATTGTGTAGCGGAGTATTTTTGTACACAGTGCCGCGAACTGTCAATCACTCCTGTGCGCGTGCATCACTGTCCTCCTCAGCTGCAGCAACTTGCGCTCTCTCTCTTCATCAAGCTTTAAAACAAAAAGGGGACAAAAAGATCATATTGTCTTTGTGCATAGGCTATAGATTAATTCGATAAATGAATATCTAAATTTGTGCCTTGCCGTCTACGGTATTTTTTTAGAACTTAGAAAAAAGATGCTGCAGCCAATGAGCAGCCAGCGGGGGCTGCAGGACGACTCAACCTCCGCAGACAGTTTTTAATGTTTATCAGACAATAAATACTCAAGATTTTGCTTTAGTATAACTCACAACGAGTTTCACACACCTTCTCCGGCCACGTTGAGTTGTTGACACTTAACAGTGGGAAAAGCGACACATGCGCTATTCACTTGTGTAACTTAAGGGTGAATGGGTAATGTAGTTTCTGCTCTGGGTGGGATGAATTAGGAAGCTTGCATTGTGAAGGGCGCTCTGAAAATCGGCAGTGCAGGTAAAAGATTAAAACCTCTATTAAAACAGATGTCCAAATGAGCGTACCGGTACGCTAAAAGCACGTTCTGGGCGCACGGAGAGGTGGCGGTACGCTCAAGAGCTATATTTGGAAGTGGCTGTACTGAGTACCTGTGCTTACTGGCCCACTTAAAGCACTGGCAATGACTATACTTTGGAATTTTTTTGCAGTCCACTTAGAATTCAACATGGAAATCATTTTTGTTTTTTATTGGCATTGATTGTTTTGAAATTCAAATGGTACTTACATGCCTGTGTTTTTATTTCTGTAATAAATATGGCTTTCAAGCCAACAGTAAATTTGGAGGATATTGATGGTTTATTGCAGGTATGTTGTTTACATGAGAAAATCTGTGTTACAAGTTAAACAAAAATTCCAATAAACAATCATATTTTGAATTTAAATAGTTTCTTTGTCTTGAGTTTACATTAATTATTTACATTTTACATTTACATATCCAAAAAGTTTCAGTCTTTTAATTGCGATTAATCGCGATTAATCGCGATTAATTTTAAAAAAATTGTGCGATTAATTAGTTAATTTTTTTTTAATCGATTGACAGCACTAATATATATATATATATATATATATATATATATATATATATATATATATATATATATATATATATATATATATATATATATATATAACATTAAAGAATCTTACTGACCTCAAACGTTTTAGTTAAAAAAATAAAATTAAATAAATACTGTAATTGTTTTATTGTGGATTAATACAAATGATCTGCATGATATTTGTATCTAAGCCTCTATTAAAATGTATTTATGGTGTCTGACTTCCTGTGGGCACAAGCTCCAATTAATCCAGAGGTATAAACTTTTGAAAACAGAAAATATATTAATGTACCTCTTGAATCCATCCAAAAGTGTATAAGAACTTAACATACGTGATATTAATGCATGAGATACATTAATGTCATTTATAATAATAATAATGATAATAATAATAATAATAATAATGTTTCGTTTATATAGCATTTTCCCGAGCTCAAGGATGCTGTACAAGAGCAGTAACACAATAGACATTTTGCATTCACACAGGAACAGGAATTTATGAATTTGTATGCCTTGTTCATGCGTTATGAAGAACTAAAGTAGCCCTGAATGTCCAGGCTTGTTTTCAGACATTTTCAGTTTTTACCAAGAAAAGTTTTATTCATTTATTTCCCTACATAAAATGTGAAATATTTCTTAGCGGAATGTAAAACTCTTTTGTTAGATGAATGAAAGAGAGGCATTTTTGTTTAGAATCATTTGTGTTTGCATTGAATTATGTTTTTCTCTTGCCCTTTGTGTCATTATGTGACACGACTGCAGCATCACTCTATCTGTCCTTGCCTAGGCTTGAATCCGTAATAAGCCTATCAGGTGAATATGATGGCAAAATGACAAGGAGGAAAAGGAGATTACACAATTGATGCTAAGGCTGTTGGAAGGGCCTGTACACATGTTATTGAATTTTTTTGGGATCCCTTGCCAGTAGTTTTGTCCTTGTCAATACAGATCACACTCTGTAGGTCACACTCTGGGGAATAGGTCACTGAGGTTTGATCTGAAAGAATCGGGCTAGGAAAGCAGAGAGCGAGAGAATTTCAGTCACATTATTTTACTGCTCCCCTCATTATATTATATAGCCGCTCTTTATAATGGAATGCTGACTTTTATTTTATCATATTTGTGAGTGGCAGCAGTGCTCGGTGATAAGGGCACATCCTGTGTGCGGGAGTGCAATCTGGACCTACAGCGGGTGGATGGAAGGCGATGGGAACTAACTACTTACGAGTGAGAGGGGCTGGGTTGGATGTGTCTGTTAGGGAACATAATTACTACTAATGACCATTAGGAGTTCAGTTTTCACCCTCCAGGGATTGGTGAAAGGGCTTTCGCCTTATCAGTTGATTAGTGCAAATCGTGGAGGCCGGATCCAGCATGTTAAGTAAACGGGACTGAGAAGTGTAGCATAATCTGGGAAAGACTAATGGAGCAGCGCAGAGTTCATCCTGAGCTAATGTTAGCCGCATATACGGAACCACTTACAGAAATCAGATAATAATATCCAGAATTGAACCACCTTCCCATCCAGCCCCAAACACCACACACATCCCTTTCCTCATGCTGCTTTTCTCACTAGTCTTGTTTATTTGCATATGTAAATAAACCCTACGTATGGATCTTTCCTCTTGGATTTGGCCTCTTGCGAAGGAAATTGCAGCCAAGGCAATTAGTTGTTGACGGAGCAGTATCGCTGAAATGATCGCATGAGGTGCAAGCAGGGCCACGTTTGATGTGTTCAGATTAATCCATAATTGGACAAGGGCTGGGAGGGATAAGACCATGTCATACACGCCTGGACATGTCCTCGCGCCTCTGGTATGCTAATGGCGTAGGTTTAGCATAAACCATGTAATCGTGTTTACTGGGTAAACTCACATTCAATTTCAGGCCAAGCGGAATGATGGAGATTGAGAGATGAAAGTGGGTGGATGATGAATAATCTTGAACGTCACATGCACCGCAGGTAACTTATGAGACCTTTATTGATGATTCAATATTTGTACTCATTAATGCTCATTTATGATTTATTACTCCTTAAAAAAAAGACATAAGTCAATAATCAGCGATTGCCATATAAACCGATCTGTGAGATCCTGTTGAACAAACACTGTATATTAGTCGAGAGTCCTCGTTAAACAAATGTCTCAGATTGGCTCATAGATATACACAAAGCCCGTAATTATTCATGGAAAAGACAAATTGAAGCAGACCCATATGATGATGCATCTCCTGCTGTACATGTGCGAATAATAAACCAGCAGATGTATTGTAAATATGTAGCCTTGTACTGAATGAAAAGACAGCAGGCGGTTTATTGCACTACATCTTTATGTCTGTGCTCTCAACCATGCGTTGGATACAAACATGCCAGAAAATGGTAAAATGAATGCCTCCGTAGTACTTCAGATATGTCGGGAGTGCTATTTGGAATTAGTCTTTTGGAATGCAGCCTCATCATTATCAAGTAATACAGACGGTGTTTTGAGTTATGAGGTTATCTGTACAGATCCTTCAACATGTACATGACATTACATTCCTCACTGACTTTGCCCCTTCTGGACTCATGTGGATCATGCTCGAATCAGGAATGGAAAGCATTAAGAAATGAAACACAACCTGGGTGTGGTATAAATATTATAACCTCTTGTTTTAAATTGGATCTGAGAAAGTAAGGGAATAGTTCAACCAAAAATGTCCAGAACAGTTTCTCACCTTCAGACCATCCAAGATGTCAATGAGTTTGTTTGTTTGTTTGTTCATCAGAACAGATTTAGAGAAATTTAGCATCATATCACTTGCCCACCAAAGGATTCTCAGCAGTGAATGGGTACTGTACAAAAAAAAAAAAAAAAAAAAAAAAAAAAAAAAAAACACCCTCCCCAATAATCTACAAGTAACTTAATTTAATGTCTTTTAAATGAGAACCTGCATGTTTGTAATAAACAAATTCATCATTCAAGCATTTTAACTCTAAACCATTGCTTCTAGCCAAAATTTGAGGGAATAATCCAATAAAAAATGTGTCCTCCAGTGGCCCCTGTGGTCATCTTTCAGGGTATGGGTTAGTGTTAATTATTTAGCTTTTTTATCAGCTGTTTATTCTTTCAATCCAAAAGTACCAATTCATTTATGGGGATATTTCACTCAAATGAATATAATGCCTGATTTACTCACCCTTATGCCTCAAGAAAAAGTCATAAGTAAGGATGAGTCAATGATACCAGGATTTCCGTTATGAGCAGAAGTATTCCGTTATATGAGTCTACGTCTCTCTGTCCTGTAGATCTCTACCCCCTACAAATGGCCCTCGCTGATCTCATTTGGAATCCCAACCTTACTATGTGATATTTCCTTTGAGACAGTCTCAAGTAAAAAAATATTTCCTCAGAATATGAATTGCCCTCTTTCTCTCTCTCCTCAATTTTTCTTTTTTTATCTTCCTGAGTTGGAAAGTCCCCCAAATGTAGAAAGAAAATAAGAGGGGAAAAAAGAGATGGAAAAAGAAATAAAAGTTGTGTTGCAGCATGTTTTCCTGTGCAGTGGATTCCCTTTAAGGGATTTCATTTTTCTTCATCTCCCTGGGACCACAGGACCTTTAAACAGAGCCACGCGCTGAAAGAAGAACACAATTATAATTCCGATAGTCTTGTACAGTAAATGTAAACAGATAGCAAACTGCCTCTCTGCCCTCCTCTGTCTCCCAAAAGGCAAGTAATGAGGTAGAATAGATGTAATCGTCTTGAGCAGCGCCTTTTACCTCAGTGCTTCTTTTTTTCCAAAATTGAAAAGTATTGGCTGGTCTACGACTGCGAGGCAGAGAGATGGACTTAAAAAATTTATGGGAGCCCTGAGATTTCACCAAAAGCATTAAAGTGATTTGTAAACAGTATGATATACTGTATGACTGCTTAGAAATGGTGGTGCCATTTTCTTTCTTTCATCCCAACAAAGGGGGGATATCTTCATTTGCATACAATGGAGCTGTGTTTTAGTGTCAGCTTAATTTTAGGGTGTTATTTTTATTATTATTATTACTATTTTTTTTTTTTTTTTAATGCCAGGCTCGAAGGGAAAGATAGACAAACACAGTCCCCCCTCATACCTGTACAAGATCAAAATGGTGGCAAACTTTGATTTGACATCTTGTGTTGAATTAGCAAATCTGGAATTCTGGAATTTCTATTTTTTATTTTAAATTTTATTTTTATTTATTTATTTTCACAGAAAATCTTGAGTTGCATATTGTCTTGGAGGCAACATTTGCCATTTTGTGTGTGCTTTACACAGCATCTAGTGAACAGAATCACTTGTGATGTGCTTCTAGTACTATTTTAGGCTGCAATTTTAAATGCATTATTGATCTTCTGCATTATTAATAGCATACAGTATTGAGATTTTTGCTCCTTCACCTCATTTCTCTCACAGACTGGCTTGCAACTTCAAAATGCAATTTTGCAATTGCAAAATGCAAAAAGTAGGACTTGAGTCCTTTTTGTACAAGCTCTTGCACTGATGTATATCTCAATGGTTTGGCATCAGACTTTTGCATTAACAGATTGTGCTTTTCCCTACTTTTTTTCCAGGTCTTATTTTGTGTTGCATTAAAAATTCATTTTAAAGTCATCATGAATTCAAAACTTTTTTCTTTTTTTTTCTTTTTTTTTTCATGAAATATAGTTATACTTAAATCAAAATCACTGTCTCTCCCTTGCAATCACATCTCTTCTCTGACACTGATGACGTGTGCATTGGCGCGAGGGCTAGACAGTAATTTCTCTTCTCCAGAAACCTGTCACTCACATGACATCGCAGCAATTATGAAATGACAACGATCGAATCAACTCTCGATGGACAAAATCAAGTCTCATCCTGCATTTTTCCTCATTGGAGATCTTGTTCATTCAGATATACATCATAATAGGGAAGAAAAGATGGTTGCATTTACTGTTTCATTCCAAATTTAATGGATACTCAACACAAGTACCTGTCCTACAGAGCCTTGCACTCACTCCCTGTATTTTTTTTCTTTGCATGACATGCCATAGATGTCTTGACTGACAGCTCATAGAGTCAACACCTTCAACTTCATAGATTGCACAATGTCTGTGCATCACTAAGCAAGTGGAGGATTGCAAGATGGCGAGAGAGAAAAGTAAGCCCACCCCCCCACCCAAAGTAAAAAAAAAAAAGCTAGTTGTGCATTCAGAATCCTTGCCCGAGGACACATTTTACGGCATCAGTGTCACAACAGACGGATGACTTGCTACAGAGTGTCTTCCCAATTTTTTTAGACAGTGAAGACAGACTCTGCTTGTGACTTCCCTTCACGGCTCCCTCGCTAATTTACGTTCGGTGGGGGTGGGCCATCTGGGATCATCACATTTACTGCTTGCCCAGGCTGGCCCCCACTAAATGACTTACTCCATGAGATTGAATGCGTATGCTAAAGGTCAGAGTAGTAGATCATGATTCCATATGGATAGAGAAATAAATTCTGGAACTTAAGTTAATGGATAAACTTGCTGCCCCAAGGAGTGCTTACAATGTTCTGTTTAAGCCACATTTAGATTTCTGGTTTAAGTCTATGAGGAGATGCCTGTAGATAACTTGCACTTACACATTTTACTAGGCTTGTATGTGTATGTGTGTGTGTGTGTGTGTGTGTGGTCTAGGAGCAAACTCCACTCTTCATGCAAAGCACAGATGAACTTCTGTACATGTCATTCCAAGTGACCTGTTCATGCTTCATAGATGTCCAAGATTATCCCCAACACTTTTCTGAAAGTATAATGTGTTCTAACATTTGCCCTTGCACTTTTGCTCCATAATTTCCGTTTAAGCAAACGAAAGTGAAATTTCTTCTAATGATACGTTTAATAATTTTAAATGCTTGAACATGCTTCACAAAATTACAAATGAAATGTTAGTCGAAGTTCATCAATACTAATCTTACTGCTGACAGCCCATTTGATTTTATTTTTTTCTTTATTATTATTATTATTATTATTATTATTATTATTATTATTATTATTATTATTATTATTATATTTTTATTTTTATTTTTTCCCTTGTTGTTCAGTTGACATCCATTTTGCTTCAGTACATGTCACTTGTTTTGTGTTGCTGGGAAAAAGATTATAGGTTTGAGACCACTCGAATGGCAAGGTGGTTTGAGGACCATTTATTGACCCATTTTTTCAAGATGGCTATAAGAGCTTTTCTAAACTATATTAATAAGGCTTGGTGACTGTGAATATAAGTGTGCTGGGTTACAGTGACACGAATCAAAAAACATCACAGTATGAGTGACACAATCAAAGTGAACGGATGCAGAGGGGAATTTGATGACATCATGTTTTTCTGTAATTAAATATTTGTGGAAAACTGCATGTTATGATTTTTCTATTCCAAAAGAGAACCGAGACGAAAAGAGAAAAACAACTAAATAAATAAATAAGGAGAAAAATATGAAAAATATAATCTTTCCTTGGGTACATTATTTTATTTTTATTATTTTTATTTTATTTATTTATTTACTTTTTGTGTGAGAGGACAAATGATGAGGAATAGGGCGCGTGAGAAAAAGGTCTCATGATATCGCTCATTTGCATTATTTCATCTTTTCACAGCCTGACAGTAGATCAGTGCCATAGAAGTGCCTGTACAAAGTTCTTTGTAATTTATTTTTCAGGGCTATTACTCTCTCTCTCTCTCACTTTCTTAGCTGCTTTTCTGTGTTCTCAGGTCACCGGATTAGTGTCCTGGTTCTGTGGATGGAAGCATTTTTCCTCATGTTGTGACTAAATTGTTATTGGGACCTGTAAGAGCACAGGCAGGAGCAGAGGGCAAAAGTGAGACTGATGAGTGTTTGGGCACTTTCATCGAGACCCCTTCGCGTCTGGCAAGCACAAAAGCAGGCGAGTGTGACAGCCGGCATCCATCTCCCAGTCTGGGTTGACGGGAAGGGGGCATGCATACAGGGACACCCCCTACCGTCCTATTTCCAGTTGGCCTCTATTGGCAAGAAGGGCCCCATGTGTTCAAGTGGCCTTCAAGGTTAAGGCTTTTGATAAGAGCAGGGATTTTCTATACTGTTATATGCTAATTTTATCACTCTGTCATCTATCTATCTATCTATCTATCTGAAGAGTTAGAGATTGTCTTTCTTTTGATGTTTGTTTAACATGAATGACAGAAAACAGAAACTGTGTGTTACCATTTAAGGTCTATAAAGCTACAAAGATTACCCTGTTCAATTTACCCTCTTTATAGTCCATACTTGGAAGCTAAGACATTTTTGACCAAGCTGGCTTCATTGAAGAGAGGTTTCACATTATTACAAGCACAGTCAAGTTCAAATCAGGAACCTTTCTTGATGAATTTATAGAAGCAACAAAGATTCGGATCCACCCTGCTGTTTTATTCCTGACATCGGGAGTTTTTAAATGGTCAGACTGAGTTGTGTTCATGGTGCTTGGTCTAAAAGCAGGACAGCATTGAATGTTCCTCACAGTGGTGAGTGGATGACACATTGTTAGAGCGTTCAGTCAGAGCAGCCCATTCACCAATGCCGCTAATCTCACTATGCGTGTGTTCTGATGTAAATTGCAGGTAAGGGGGAAATGTCTCCATCGGTTGATGTGCCTGCAGGGGTGCGTGAAATCTCTGTTGACGTTACTGATGGGCATTTCAGACAGAGAATAAAAATAGATGCGTAATTCGACCATGTTCATTTTGAAGGGTCCATTTTGATATGTTTTGATGTCTTCCCTCCATCAACAAGCACTTTATTTTGTCAGCAGGTGCAGCTGAACTTCCATGAAATTGCAGTTGTTACGTTAAGGAATTGTCTCTACACAATTGATGTTAAACCGTCTCTTTATTTCTGCTTGGTTTTAATACATTTGAGGTCATACCAATTTTCTGTTTAAAAATAATGATGGGTTCAAAAGTAATTCAAAAGACCGAGAAGACCTCTATATTTATCTTCCCAAAGAAAAAAAGATGAAAGTAAAATAAATATCTGCTGTGGGAATTTATTTGTTGGGTAAACTGTTCATTTTGCCCTTGGCACACAGTTAAAAAAGAAATGCTAGAAGTAAGGGTGCTAAAACAGTGCAGCAAAACAATGATGTTGTGGGACCTGTGAAATTTGTAAAATGCTTTCATCACTCAGTATGGCTTTCATGAAATGTACAGTACACCTTAAGGGGGAAACAAGAAAGGATGCTCACCCTTTGTATTCCTGTGAATGAAACCCTACCCCTTAACTCTTGCCTGCTGGTTTTCTAATCTGCAGACTTCGGAGCCATATAGTCACTTATAAGCACATGTGCACATGCACATGCACACAAACAGACACACACACACACACACACATTCAGTTTGCATGCAGTCTACAGTCTGTGAGACAAAGGAACTGCTTGTTGCCGCGTCTACTCTGCCGTGATGTGACATGTTAAAACAGAGTTCTCTGTAATTCCACATTAGAACAGACAGCGAGCATAGATAGTGCTGCCTGAGCACTGAACCCCCCTCTGTCCCTGAAGCATTTGTGGGGACAGCCAATAGACACTTCAAAGAAAAGAACATGATAATTGCAGCCCCTATCAGTCCATTGGTCTCTGCCAAGGAGAGATGGATGAGTTATTTGCATGTCTAATGGAACTGTATAATACCTTCATGGCCTTAGGGAACCACTTGGAAATAAAAATGAACATGACAAAGTTTAATATCATTTTCAGTTCAGTTTGATAAAGATTAAAGACATATACATGTATCCGCTTTCTAGGCATCGTGACTTCATGTTTTACTGCGGAAGCCGACAAGCACCCTTGTTGTGAACAGAAGCCGATAAGTCCATCTTAGCAAATCAGAGTGCTGTTTTCAGGTCAGGTGACAAGACTGCTTTCATTTTGAAAAGACACACTAGCTGAGAGTAGTTTCGTCAAAGCTGACTTAAAGCGATCGAGGATGGAACATTTTGATGAACCCGTCACATCTGCTTCGTGGAATAAAGGAAAAATATAAGTTGAAACTTTTTTTTCCACGGAACCTTGCAAAAGCAGCACGTTACATTGGGGAGTGTATATATATATAAGTGTACTGTGCATAGTTATTATGTATATATAAATGCACACACATGCATGCATATATTTAAGAAAAATGTTAAGTTTATATATTAAATATTCTAATTCTCTCTTTTAATATTAGAAATTGTAATATTTCTAATATATTAAACAGTCTTTATATATACATAATAAATATACACAGTTCAAACACATATATTATGTACACATAAAAACTTTTGTTTTGGATGTGATTAATCGTTGCCCAGCACTCACACACATATAAATCAAAAATACCATTGTCTATTTTAATTTATTTTAAAATGACGTTTATTCATGTGATGGCAGAGCAGAGCTATTTTCGACAGTCATTAATCGTCTTCAATGTCATATTATCCGTCAGAAATCATTCTCATATGCTGATTTTGATCAAACATTAATTTATTTTTTAAGAAAGAAAGAAAAGAACATCTTATTGACCCCTAACTTTTAAATGGTATAGTTTTATAGTTGAGATTTTATTTTTCCATATTTAACTTATTTCATATTATTATTATTTGTTCCCATGTTAGTGGTTTCTAGATTGAAAGCTTGTTGTGTATCTAATAAGATTTTAGCACACCAGAAGTTTAGAGTCACAGCCAGTCTTAAACTGGACCAGTCCCGGCCCAGACCTGACGTGTTGCTTGTGGTGGTGTTACTTGTGTGAAATCAATGCATGTTTTAACAGGAGAATTGGTAATCACATCATGTAGCAGCCCACAGTCCATTCAGCCACTCAGTAAATAAAGCACCAGGTTAAAAAAAAAAAAAACAAAAAAAAAAAAAAAAAAACACTATTCTAAAATATGAAATTAGATTCTCAGTCTGTATTATCTGGCCACAGATAAAGCTCTTTTGTAGCAGTGTTTTGTATCTGAATATGTAGTTGGGTCTGCTTCATGAAAATCTATCTGTTTTTGATTTGATTACATTTGCTTTGTATAGCAATAACAATTGCTCTGTTTGGTTCCTTCTCAGCACAGTAGGAATAAACCAGGAGCACAGGAAGGCTAATCATGTACCTGGGAAGGTTACTGAGAAAGCCACTCCATTCAAGGCACCGTGTGATATTCATTAGTCAAGCATGCATCACATGCTTATTCTTGTTGTTTTTCATTAGGGCATTTATTATTTTCTCTGAAGGTAGGAATCCTGTTTTATTGAATACATGCAGTGTCAAATATAGGGTGAGCTGGTAAAAATAACAATCATTACTTTTATATATAGCCTATTCATTTTATCACATACACTATTCAATTGCACATTCTGTTTGGGGGAATCTCTTAAAGACAACATGTAAACAATATTTATTAGTAAGGGAGTGAAGGTGACATCCCATTTAATAAAACAATTCTCAGTGGGTACTGCAAGAATTTAACAATAGGCTTATCAGGCGGCATGCAATCTTCTTCTCATGAAGAAAGTATTTATATTTAGACACATTCATTATGCAAATATACACATAGCTTATTTTCCATAAAGCCCATTTTCAATATCTGAAACATAATTATTTATATATGAGAGTCAGTGTGTGTGTATGTGTGTCTGTGTCTATATATATATATATATATATATATATATATATATATATATATATATATATATATATATATATATATATATATATATATATATATATATATATATATATATATATATATAATATGTATAATATGTATGTATGTATGTATGTATAGAAGCACTTGCTTACATATAAAATAATGCTAAACAAAGAGACTGATTGCAAACAAAATACTGTTTTTGAATAATACAACATTTTATTTATTTATTTATTTATTTTTATTTTTTGCAGTTATTAGTAGTTTCAGTTGGAAATTACACAGCAGATGGTGAAAGTAGAGAGTTTTGAAATAATAGGGGAAGAGGGAAATGAATATTGGATGTGACACACAGCCAAATCTGAACCTACATCTCCCACATGAGCACCACATGCCAACCACAATGGCTACAACTTCATCTAGATGAGCAAAAAATGAA
Organism: Carassius gibelio; assembly: GCF_023724105.1. Taxonomy (NCBI): domain Eukaryota; kingdom Metazoa; phylum Chordata; class Actinopteri; order Cypriniformes; family Cyprinidae; genus Carassius; species Carassius gibelio. Next base: position 21,794,480 of record NC_068402.1, on the reverse strand, counting down.
AAGATAGCATAGTATGAAAGCCGTGTTAACAATGTTTTGCCAATATAGCATTTGACATGAATTATAGTGATGCTTCTGATGATGAGGAGGAGAACTAAGTTAATTTCATTAGTGGCTGTTCAAATATAAATGGCATTGCTTCTTAAAAGCCTCCATTACAGGAATTTGCTCTTGCAACATGCCTGATCACCATGGAACCTTTCAGCAGGCACCGTGCAGAAACTACGGTGACCTTGAAGGCCTGCAGTAGCACATGGTCCAATTCACTTAGTCCAATCAGAGCCCTATTCTTATACAATGCTTAATTGACCATTGAGACGGTCCTTGGGTTGGGGCTCCGCTGACATTTTTGAAACGTGTGACACAACATCTCTGTAGGTGATCTTCTCTTCTCTACTCACGTCCTCTCTGCCACTTGCCCTGACATGAGGCAAAATCATTAATTTGCAATGTCGGGCTTAACGTGCGCTTTAGTGTGCAGTCGGCAGGCGTAGAGGGATGGAGGGGTCCTCATTACGGAGCCGCTGATTGTTCCTCAGGCTACTATAAAGGTTCATCTCTAGCAGCCACTGACATATTTTCTCCTGGACTGACAATAAAAGCTATACTCAACAGCAGTGGTACAGAGAGAGTCGGGTGTAAAAACCCACTGTTGTTCCTGTTCAGCTCCAGTCAGGCAGCTCTGAATGCTAATCCACACCAGTGTGCCGGCAGATTTACGACTGCCTGGGATTTTACATTTCCCAATGTTGCCGTTACTCTTTAGCTCTCTGTTTCTCAGTGTCTTGTACTTGTTTTTAATCAAATGTATAATTAAAATAACTTAACATTGTGATTTTTGTTGTTTTCCTTGACCTTCTTTATCCTTTGTACCTTCTTTCGAGTGATCATATACTTGTTCCTTATTTGACAGTATTGAAACAAAATGTTGAAAAAATAAATAAAAAGTAAAAAATGAACAACTACCAGACCTCTTTCCATTATGTGTGTTAAGAGAGTTGGGGAAATGCGGATGCTGTCAGATGTTAGAGCTCTGGAGTTGCCCTGGCAACCCAGATAATGACAGACTGCCTCCCTTCCGCAGCCGCACTTTCAGTCGATTGTTTGCACATTGAGATTAAGCGATCACTCGTCAGAATGAGACTGGTGTGAGCACAAGCTTGAAATGTTGTCTGTACACATAGGGCATAGGGATGAACAAACGGAGGAAGTGGAGTTTTGCAGCTGTGACATTTTGTTCATATATGGTATTGTATTGTATTATAATACATGCTATTGCTGGTTTTCTCGAATACATGAGAATCTCAGGAACGAGAAAAAAAAGTTTTCCATCAGAAAAAGCACATCATTAATTTTGGCTCATTTAGGGGTTTTCGTAGCGAGAAGACTGTTGTGAAGCTGATGTGTTAATGAGATAGATCTTTCATGTGGAATGATAGGACAATTAGGAGAACAAAAGTGCAAGGTGTGACAATTTAAGTGTGTGTGCTTTGTCAGTGTCTGGAAACGGCACCTCTGAGACAACATATGCATAAGACCATAGTTATAAAGCAATTGCTTTTTTTTGAAGTCCGCATTTCAAAGCTCACGCTGTCCTTGTTACTGCAGTCTCAAGTGTACTCGCGCCAGGCTGTATATATTACCGCCTCAAGAAATGGAACTGAAGTCGTTGTACATGATATAGCTACCGAACTGATTGGAGTTTTTAATGCCATTTCAGAAATGTTCAGAAAAAGCCATATTATTATTATTTTGCATTAATATTATCCAAATTATTAATACAACTAATAATAATGATAATATATTTTTTTAAACAGTTCTGCATAACCATATTCCACATCCCTAATTATACAAAATACCTAAACTTAATAACTGCCTTTCTAACTATTAATAAAATTAGTAATATATTGAGGTAATGGTTTGTTAATGGTGATAATTGGACATTAAAATAAGGTGTGACCAAATAGATAGATAGATAGATAGATAGATAGATAGATAGATAGATAGATAGATGGATAGATGGATAGATAGATCTGAGAGAGAGGGCTTAGCTGTTTTGGGCCTCTTTCTATTTTGTTTGGCAGATGTCTATTTTCCCCTTTCAGAAGCAGTCAAGGGTAGTCTTGGCCTTTATTTATTTTCTTTCTCTTTGCTTTTCTTTTTTTTTTTTTTCACACACAACCCAATTGCCTTCTCGTTCTGGAGCTGTGGCCTGGTGACTGGTTTCAAGTTGGTAACAGGAACCCTGAGGCAGGTGTGAGCAGAACGCTTTGACCTCCACCCTCTACTAGCGATGTATGAAGAGGTGAATGACAGATAGATGGGATACACAACCCAAACATTACCTTGAAATCCAGGACTTAGCCTGCCCTTTTCCCCTTTTTTGTCTGTGAGATTGAACAATTCAGCCCTTACAGTAAAACGCTTGAATTTTGAAGAGACTATGCAGCTCTGCACTTGTCTGTGGGCTTTAATTCTTTTACGTGATTGGTTGCCGATAGGTCCAGTGTGGACGCCACTAATCTGGTCATGCTCGAGTTGTCTCAGCTGCAACTGGAAGTAGCCTCAATCCCCCTTCTCTGTTTCTCTTTTTAGCTCCATACGGATTTGGACGTGGGGACTAAGAACATCAAGTATGTGCTGGCAGGGGAAGGGGCGGGTACCATCTTCGCAATCAACGAGAGGACGGGGGACATTCACGCCATGAAAAGGCTAGACAGGGAGGAGAAGGCCGAGTACACGCTCACGGCACAGGTCATCGACAGAGACACCGACCAACCTCTGGAACCGCCGTCAGAGTTCATCATCAAAGTGCAAGACATCAATGACAACCCCCCACAGTTCATTGAGGGGCCTTACAAAGGTTCAGTGCCAGAGATGTCCCAAGTGGGTGAGTGATCTCCTTTCATCATCTCCGGTTGTCTCAGCTGAATAATGACACGAGGCAGACAAAAGCTCTGACAAAATACACAAGTAATAGAGATCTAAGAATAGACAAAGACATAGGAGGTGACATGAATTTCTCATTAGTATGTCTGGAGAATGATGCAACAATGCACAACATGCATAGTGGTGTCCATAGTCATGTTGTAACCCCAGAATCCAATGGACATAGTTCAGCATTAAAGCATGATGGGGGTCTGCACTGAGATTGTCCATCCAGTATGACCATAAAAAAAAAAAAAAAAGCTTTTTGTTTTTCAAGTCACGTAATGTATTCATAAGTTCTCGAGCATTTGTAGCCATGCATTTTAATGCATGTCTCCTTAAAACTTGCTTTAAATAGAGCTCATAGTTAGTCTACAAAGCCTGCTTGACATTTCCCCGTACAATCCTGAGCCTGACCTTGAGATGGATTTTGAATACGAGTTAGTGGGTGAAGGGAATCTCATAATAGTGCCACTTAAGGGATTCATTGTAACCCTCATGACATTCTAAAAGCCCTGTTGTGCTCCAGTGTAGTGAAATTCCCCTTTTTTAAGGAAAGTGTAAAGGAATCTGTTGTGTATTTTCAACTCTTGTGCCGGGGAATAGCTGTTTGAAATGTCTAATCTCATCACTTGTTTTGTTTTTGCCGTTGATGGTTTATACACAACATGAAATAATGTAATGCAGAGAGGATAACTATATTCATTAATATAGATTAAAGATGAGAGTACTCTGAGTTACAGGAAGTGCCATTAATAAAATGATGGATGTCGATTTGAGCAATAAAACAGCATTAAATCTCTCCCGTGCTTCAAGTGTTTTTCAACTCCTGACCCAAGGCTCACTTTTGAAGTGTAGAATGCAGTTAGGGGAATAGTGCTCTTCTCCAGGTACATTACAACCCAGTCATGTGTAACACAGAGCTTCCTTGTTTCCTTTAAAACCTTGGCTTCTTCACATGGGCATTTTCTCCTCAGCGTTTGTTCTTTGTCATATTTTTTGTGCACTTAGAGCATACAGAATTGGAGCTGTATGTGAAAGTCTTTCTTCTGCTTTCAGACTGATGCACTAAATTGAAATCCTCAGTGTAGTTTTCCGTGGGGTTTGACAGTGAAGTGTGGGATACAGCAGACGGTGGGGGTGATGAACACAGTGGTGGAGGAGGGCAGGAAGGGGGATATTGCAAAAGATGCCTGAAGTTGACTTCTTTCACGATTGTTCTTTCCTTTTGTCACTGCTGATCAATTAAACATTAGCTGATGTTCTCTTGTTTGCTTGAAAGACATTCTCAGTGACTTGTTTTGGTCTTATAAAGTATTTATGTTGTGGGAGACACTCATAGAGGGAATCAAAAGCTCTTTGGCTGGGAGAGAAAAACAACAAACAGACAAATGAGGAAGCCTCTTTTATTTCCCGTCTCATGTACACAAATCACAGAAGTTTACCTCTCATGCTGATGTCGCATGTTTTGTTTTCTAATAATGGCCTGAAAATAAGTTTTGTGAGAAAGTTGTGAAGAAGTAGAGAAACCAAACCAATTGGTATTCATTTATTTGCGTTGTAGATCACAGCTGGCTGTTGATGATGGAATTAGTTAGTATAGGTATATAAACAGCTAGTTTATTACTTTGGTTAGCACCACAGACATTATTGTCAAAAATGTAGTAAATTTCGATGCATACCAAGTCTGAATATTTGGGTTCATGGCTCAATGCTCATTTTTCACAGTATCAATACACCTTTTCCAGTTTTTTTGCTTTCGTTTCTGTCTGACAGTGAGTTTGACATACAAAGTAGTGTGTGGCATTGTGATCATTTACACACGTACAGCTGTGAACTCTATATCTGGATGTGCTGTAAGTTCAGTGTGCATTTGGGAATGCATCGTGCGTGATTTATATGTTTTTCAAGTTCACATCATTTTCAACGTTTTACTAGATTTTTAATGAGAAGCTCTTGTAAACCTGTTATCACAGAAACTTAAAATGTTTCCACCAAAATAAAAGCTTGGCGGTTTAAAGGGAAAGTTCACCCTCAAAAAAAGAAAAAAAAAAGACAATTCTCTCATTAATTTCTCACCCTCATCTCGTTACAAACTCGTATGACCTCTCTCCATCCTCGGAACACAAGTAGTGATATTTTTGTTGAATTCCAGTGCTTTCTGACCCTAGAGAGCAATGCAACTGAAATGTCCCAGACCCAGAAACATAGTAAGGACATCTGTAAAATAGTCATGTGACATCAGTGCTTCAGCTATAATTTTATGAAGCTACAAAGACCTTACGGATGTGGAACAACATGAGGGTGAGTAATTAATGACAGAATTTTCATTTTTGGATTAAGTAACCTTTTAAGTCTTGCGTGTAAAGAAAAAAAAAAGTATATAAAAAATTGGTTTGTAATATTACTTATGTAAAGTAAAATAATTATAATTATGAAATATTATTTTAAGTGCAGTTGTATTAAAGTAGTGATGTATTTAAGTGTTAAAATTTGACTAGTATGTAATAGTGACTTAATTGTATAACAATAATAATAATAAACCCATTTGAAGAGAAAGATAAACCAATGGTAACGCGTTAGTTGCTCAAACTATTGCTTGCTGAAGTTGTGTTTAGTTGGGTAATGACTAAATTCTGTATAATTATGTGTTTAGTAAAAACCAAGAAAAGCATCCCACTAAAAAAAAAAAAAAAAAGAAGAAGAAGAAGAAGAAAATAGATAAAACTATTTTATTTCAGTGGGGGGAAAAATAATGCTCAGATGCTACTGGACTGTTGTGTAACGCCATCGGCAATCTCTAAAATCCTCAGATCACCAAAGCCATGAGAGACCAAAGAATAAATGATTCGAAAGGCCATGTGCGGCGAGACAAAACCTTCACCTTCTCGACTTGAAAACATTTGATGAAAGCTCATGGATGCTAAATTTCCCCTAAGGATTTTTATATGTATATTCATGAGATTATCTGATATTTCAATTTCACTTTGAATAATTGAAGAGTGTTACTTGTTTGCATCGGTCTGTCCACAATGGTCAGTGATAACTCATTTGCATGGACTGGACAAATCTCATTGGATTACCGGGTCTGTTTTTTCCACTAATGGGGTCTTTGACTCGAAGACCAATACAAGCAGGCGAATTCCCCCATCAGGTCTTCAAACCATATGCTGGCATTACAAAGCTCTCTGCCTTCTGCTGCAGACAAAAGGGTTGTTACATTGTTGAAATTAGCAATTCTACTTGAAGTGACTATTGGAGTAATTAACATTGAGTCGTCCATACCGCCTCCCTTCCACGGAGGAAGGTGTGAATGACAATAATTGCTACAAGGAAATATAAAGCCGGGAAAGTTGTTTTTGTCATCTGAAAGTCGAGCGTGTGTGAGGCCTCGGCGACGGGGGCTTCATTATAGAGTCAGGTAATAAAGTCAGGAAGAGACAGATGGCACAAGGTTCCTCCACCCTGCTTGCTGTGTGCCCGCTCTCTCCTGGCAAAATGAACCCATGTATGGAGACACAGTGCGCAGGAATGTGTCAGGATCTGCTAAATTGGAGTGCTGATATAAAATTGAAGTGACGTTAATAGATTACCCAGAGTTCATTTGCATTTTCAGAGTTATTACGAGCTCCGGTAACAGGGCTAACAGGCGAGGGGTCTGTTCTTCTAATAACATTTCTGATTATGCGCGCCATATTCTTGGCAGGTAAAAAATAAATAAGGTCTTGTCAGGGGGATTTTTGACAATGATTTGGAAGCTATTTTCTGAGACATATTTATGGAAATAGATAACACGTATCCAGCACACCGCTCGCACATTTTAAGCTATCAGCCCATGTAGATTTACAGTCTGCACACTGCTTTAAATATGATAAAATTTAATGGAATAATTTGGAAAGGGTTTATTTTACATTTATTTAAAAGTCTTTTTTTTTTTTTTTTTTTTTGTGCTGTCTGAAAATAAGTCTGTAATAAAAATATCCTTTAATGAATTATAAATACAACCAAACAAATTACAGTACTGGCTAGTAGCCATTTTAGGGAATTATTCCAGGTTCAGTACATATATCAAGTTTACACTGAGGACCTTACAATGGAAGTAATTTGTTACTAAATTTGAAAGCAGAAATGTGAAGATTATAATAATAGACAAATAAATACAAAAAGTAAAAATAAATAAATAACAAAAAATCAAAGTACATATTTTATTAATATAAATGTAATATAATTACAGTTTAGACTCATTCACTTCCTCCTCCTCCTTCTTCTTCTTTTATATTCTTTTGTGGTAGGTATTGTGTGTTAAGTTTAACCTGGAATATTGCTTTAATTCTTAACTCTTGTACAATACTTGAAAGTGCAGATTTTATTGGGTGAAGCTCATAATTTAAACATATACATTTTGAATTACGTTCACCACTGCATTTGACAAATTAGTGCCTCTCAGTGCAGACGTCCTCAAATGCCAACCCGGCAGCTAACAGACTTCTATGTCTGGCTCAAATGTTTCTAGATATGCTCAAATCTCTCCAAGAAATATAGCTTTAGCATAGTTGAGCCTTGAAGTAAGGTGATCGTAAAGTGTTTGCTCAAATACTGTTGAACAAATAACTATAACAAGAATTGCTATCAGAAATGTACAGGCTAAGCTGTCAGTGGCTTATTTTATTAAAACTGCATCCAAGTTTGCCCTGCTTTGATAGTTTAAACATTCCACAGATAAAGTCATCCACTTTGTGTAGCTTCTCTTTAACACTGTAGGGCAGCTTGAGTTGTAATCTAATTACTCAAGGGTCCACGCTTTACTTTCAGTATCACGTCTTAACATTAGAGAATCCTTTCACATGAAATTGTCAGAGCCATAGGCAGTACATAGATCTTTGTACAGTAATTACCAGCATCTTGATTATTCTGTTTTGCTGTAAGTATCTCTAATGACTTTGTTCCTGACAAAAGCATGGAAATGCATGTATGCTTGGCCAGATAAAGTAATTTTAGATAAGTTATGCTTTGTTGAATATGCCATGACTGATGTAGACTATATTTGGTGCTAGGCTCATTTTGGCATTAAGGGTAAAGGCCAATAACCATCTAGAAAAGACTTTCTTATCCTCGTTAGCAGTTGAAATATGGTGCATATTTCTCAGATAGATTCTGAATGTTTACGGTTATATACCATACTTGAGTGTGTTATCTGGTGTGTGGCAGTGGCAGATGGAGGAGGAGGTAGGGGGTGCTGGGCCTTTAACATGGTGTGCAGCTGGGCCACTGCAGAAGCACATCTGCTGGTCAGACTCCACACTGAGGTTTGCCCATGGCCTCAGCTGGATTTGAGGGTCAGGGAGTTAACCCACTGCAGCCAAATCATGTCCAGCTAACTTTAGAAAATATCTGGAGGTAGTGGTCAGCAGAAACGTGTACTCCCTCTACTCTGAAACTGTGCGTGTACTTCCCTGAAATCAAACTGTAAATGTGCATTTAATATGACTAAATGAACTTCACAACAGTATTTTTTTTTTTCAATGACTTCTCTAACGAGATATGCAATTCAATTAAATAATATATCTGAGATGACAAATAAGAAACACCATAGCAGGTGTCAATTTACAAGTATGAATTTTGCTAGGAATAGCCATTAGGTGTCAGAGCCTTCCCACATGCCTACACACACACATATATTGTATTTGTGGTGTGTGTCTATATATATATATATATATATATATATATATATATATATATATGAAGCATGAGACAATAAAAATACAAATATGAATCAATCAATTTAGTTTGCATTAAATACAGTGTGACTTTTAGTAATCGTTATCTAGCAGAAAAATTGCAGATTTTTCTTTTTGGACAAGCAATTTTATAACAGCCTTCCTTGCACATTAAATCACTCACATACGAACAAACCGATGAGTAGGGGGACAATAATGGTGATTCATGACAACAGAGTATTGGCTCAAAAGCTACTATGGATCATCTCACCTGAATTTCTTCTGGCATAGATTTGCAGACAGTTATTGTTATTTAGCAAATAAATAATTTATGGACTGTTGCATACGTATTCCCAACATCTCATTATGTAACCCTTTTGATTGATCTTACTTTTCGGACACACTTTGGGTGCAGATGCTTGAAACAGACAGTGGAGGAGATTTAGACGCTCCAGGCTTATAGGGTGAGGAAATAAATGTGTCTTTATCATAGCTGAAGGGAACGACATTATGAATGCAGATGAACACACAAGTGAACATGACACACGAGCATATTCACGCAAAAGCCAGCATATATTAGTTCTGTGAAACAAAGCAAAACCAATATTGCTCAACTTTCGAGAAGAAACAATGGAACCTCGGTGTCTGATTGCAGGCCTTCCCTCTCCTTGAGTTCTCTCCAGCGCAGGAAAGCTGATCTGATGTTTCCACGGGTCCTACTTCTTGCCTTGTCATAAGACTTATTTTGTTCCTCAGACAACTTCCTCTTCCTCTTTTTTTTTTTTTTTTGCCATCTCTATCTTTCTGTCTTCAATCAGTTCAGCTAATATTCGTCCTGTGCACTCACTGAGCGCTCGCTCCTTCACATCATGAGTAGGCATGCGATCGGACACCGAGGTTCCTTTCTTTCTTCTAGAAAGTTAAGAAATATTGGTTTCGCTTTGTTTCACAGAACTAAGAACAGTAGACACGCCCCTTAGTGTTGATGTGCTTCAAGTCTGTTTTGGTACTCAGTGCGACTCGGTTTTCTAAAGCGTTTTTGAAAAAAAAAAACACACCCAAATTTTAAATGGCTTGAACATGCAAAGCATTCACACCTTATGTGGTTCAGATCAATCAAGTTCGTAACAAGTGCATATGTGTGTGTGTGTGTGTGTATAGTATATATATCTTTTTTTCTTGTTATATCGGGTAAAGAACCATTACAATTACGAGTTGGACTTCTTGCATGTAAAGCTTGACTGTCTCTCTCTCTGCTAAGCCTACTTTTAGATTTATATTACTGACTTTTAAATCCACAGAGGTTTTGCAACAGGTGTGAAATGTTCAGTTGATATGGCCTTAGTGAATAGGATATAAGCAATTCTCGCTGTGAACGTGCTACTGTGGTACTTGTTTCAGCACGTTTTCTTTGAAACCACCTCTCTCGCTTCCTGGACATCAGTGCCGTACATAAAATGTGAATCACAAAGAAAGAGCTTACAAAATGATCCTACTCCACTCCACTGCCTCTGCCCCTTATCCTACCGCAGTCATGTTCAACTGCTCATGAAAAGAGATGAAACTACAATAGACAATTTAATACATTTCCATCAGCTCTCCTTTTGTATAGTTGAGTCTTTTTTTTATACTCTTTTTATCCCATTTTTATCCTTGGTTATTTTGATGAATATCAGGTCTGTGCAAAAAGCTAACTCTATCGGCGTCCTTCCATTTCTTTTTTTTAAGCATATTGTCATGATCTCTAGCTGGAGTGCCTGTGAGTTCCGCTAGAGGGCATTCCATCCTGTACAATTTTTAACACTCACCCCGGATTCCATTTCCCGTAATCCTCTTCCTGGACACATCATGAATTGCAATCACCTGTTGTCCATCAGATCTCATCATCAGTTCACAGCTGTCTCACATTAGAAGGACTTTGCTGGTGATTGAATGTTTAGCGTCCAGTTGTCTTGCCTTCCGTGGTTCCTGATAATCGTGTTTTGATCCTGAACTATTACTTTGTTTTTGATGGTTTGCTGCCTGCCCTGACCATTGCTTGTATATCTGGATTACTCTTTTGCCTTGTCTCTGCTGTTACTGTTTGCTGTTTCTGGACCCTGTCTGTTTTGATCTCGCTCTCTTTTAATAAAGCGTGAAAATGGATCTTCACTCTTTCGGCAGGCCTCCTATGTTACACATACATATAATAATTCATTAGATTTTTTACTGTCATTAGCTATGTCTCCATCCAAAGATGCAAATTTTAATTATGCACAAGACTAGAATATTATTTGAAACATTTGTGAATAAAAGCACTGTTTCCATCCAACGAGTCAAAGAGAACAAAATCGTCACTTCCTGTTAAACTGGCACTAAATATCTCTAGGAAACAAGGAGAAGCCAATGAATATTATAATTTTCATATGTAATACATTACTTGGGCTTTAGAGAGAGGAGACGTAGCACGATAAATACAGTCATTGCTTTAAGAGGTCAATGCCTGCTGTTTGGGAGCACAGTCCTGTAAAACAGTAATTTTTAGAAACACTTTAATGACAGACTTTTCTCGGGTATTTCAGAATGACCAAAACAACGTATAGATGCTGTAAACGAGATCAGTCCACTAGTTAAGTTATCCCATCTCATAGCGCAAAGTCACATTATTTTTTTTTTCAGTGTGCATGGTGGAATTTATTCGTTAAATAAGTTTCCATTGTAGTTTATATATATATGCGATAATCCAAAATGTGCATAAAAATAGGTGGATTGAGACATAGGTATTTACAGTTTATACTTCAAATAACATTTTAACCCTGAGATAAAAAGATGCACTTTTTTGTTCAAGGTTTAAAGTGAATACAGCTTTTAGCTTTTACCTTTCTGTCAATCAAGAAATGCTTACTTTTCGCTCTAGTGAAAGAGAACTGCATTGGTTTTAGTCTAATACCTCAAAATGATTGAGGACACAGAAACAAAGACCACACAAGCACAGGAAATGATGCCACTCACTGTATTTAGCATAAAAGCAAACCGGATGATTATTTTGGGCTTGACAAGATTATTATTATTATTTATTTTTTTCATACAGTATATGCTTTTCATAAGTTATCCCTTTCATAGAGGAGAAAAGCAGAATGGAATAGGGATGGAAATAGACAACAAGTGATGAAAGAGAGGAGAGAGTGTTTTTGCAGTTGGGTGATGAGGAGAGCCCATAAATAGCCCAGGCCAGCACTAATGGGCCCAGGGGGGTATTGTGTTGGCTTAGAGAGTGACACTGATGCCATATGACAGGGTAATCAGCGCTGAGGTGGACACTGACATTATCTGTCTCTCATGATAAGGGAAAGCATGGAGGTGAAGCTAACCTCACATCACTCAGACCTATCTCCCTGATCCTAAACGTGAGCTGAATGCTAGATACAAGCTATTATTCAATGCCTCAATATGAGATGGCGCAGTCGTTGCAATTTCAGAAGGCCTAATTGAGCTGATATACGGCAGATTGGAAATTAGCTCTGAACAAAAGCCATGAAATGCAGCCAAGAACCTTCAAAAACTGTTAAAGTTTAACATATTTGCAGTAGCTTATATTCAGTTGTTTAATCACTTAGGCTATACAATAAAATATTTTTTTTTAGTGCAAAGATGTTCTTGAAAAGTCTTCCTGAAATGTGTGTGGGATCCAAATGTGTGAGACCCTACTGTTTTACAATTGCATTGGGAAAGTAGTGGTCTGCAGAAATGTGTACTAATTCATCTCTAAAATTATTTTTGTAATGTGTATGTTACTGTTTCTCTGAAGACAAACATATGACATGCTTACACACTGTAAATATACATTCAGTGTGACTGAATTAACTCAACTGAATCAGGTTTATTTGTTTATTTGTTTCACATCGCATAGAAATAATATCTCTTTTTTTCTGACCTCTGCACACACAGTAAAGTATTTTTTTTTATGAACTTGCATGGATTATGTTACTCTTTCTACTTTAAAATGTACTGTTCAATTCAAATTCACTGTCCTTTGATGTTTCTTTGTAATTAATTGTGATTTACTGTAAGTAATTGTGATTAACTGTAATTGTATTACTTTCAATTTCTGAGACAAAATAGTTTCTACACAATTTATTAAGCTGAACTGATTACTAAGCAGTTGAAATGTTTTATACATTTTCCATAAAAAATATGTATCTTTATTAATTTATTAACTTTTCTGATTTGTTATATCAATGTTATTTGCATAAATAACATGAAAAGAAAAATTAAATAAAAAACACGGAAAAGGGAAATGTGAAGTCTGCATGGTCACAAAATTGCTTATCTGATTTGTGATCTTTAAATGTCTTATAATAAATCATGTATTTATTAGATTTTGTGTGAAATTATAATATTATAATATAAATATTAAGTATTTAATTTGATATAAATTATTGCTTATGTGTTTGTATATTTAAACAATTCAAAATATTCATAACTTGTCTGTGCACTGCTGTACCTCCATAGATTGGTTTTCAGCACAATTGCTGGAGACTGTCTTACACGGGCAGCATTCTGTAGAGGACAGCTGAGATTTCGGTGAATGCTTGAGTGTTCTAATCTACACTCTTGCCTTTGGCACTGCTTATTTATATCTGATATGACGCCTGGCCGCTTTCTCACAGACGGCCCTCTGTTCAAAATCTCCTTCATCTATTAATTATGCAAGAGACACAGTGTGGATATTTAATGTTGCGTCAAGGCTTTCTCTTTCGCTCCTCACCCTAGGACCTCATTTCAGTGTGCTTCTATTTCTACTTTTCTCTGTGTTTTACTCTTAATTTCCATCATCCTCCAAATGCGACAGTGAATCCACTGTATCTTCTGTCTGTCTGCCTCTCTCTCTTTATGCAATTATTAGGCAGCAGCATTTCAGCAGTATGCACTTCCCATAGGCATTCAGCAGTGCCCTCCCAAATTAAAAGCGCTGATTACATCCTGTGGGCAATGTGTTTTTATTTGCTCTTTATAGTCCTTTTATTACTCTATATTCTAATGAGCAGAGTAAATGCACAACCGCAGAAAAGAATGTGATCAAGCCCTCGCATTGTGCCGTTACACATAAGCCTTTTCAAGCGAAGGACACCAGGAGCCCAAACGCCTTTGTGTTGCTCGGGCTAACCGGGATGATGTGCGAAAAAGAAAAAGAAAAAAGACGTTTGAGGAAAGGTCTTCATGAAAGGTCTTCTCGCAGGGGTCGCACCAAAGAAGATTCATTGGTGGCTGTCTGGGTTGGTGGGGGGACATAAATGTGAGGGAAACGCATCCATCACACTGCGCACATCTAAGCTTAGAGGAGCATCCAATCATGGCTCAGAATAAAAGGCTGAGCATAAAAGTCTGTACCGCAAGGTCATTTGAAAAAGAAACAGATAAGATGGAGAGATCAAACGGTAAATCTCTGCTGCATGGAGTCTTTGTGGTTCTCACAGGGGACTGGCCCATTAAAGCAGGCCTGTGCTCCAGTGAACATCTCCTCCATGTATGAGAAGCGCTATCATCTCCCCCCTACTGTCCCAAATAGCTACACTCAAACATTTACAAACTAGTTTTGGTTTGCATGACTTAGTTTTGTTGAAGAATTCAGTTTTTTTTATCTCAATCTTTGGCAGCACTTGGGCTCTTGCAAAAGCTGCGGTGTCACATCAGGCCTTCTGGCTAATTGGAAACACCTATGGTGAAGAGAAACCTTTTTTAAATGCCACACTTGATCAGATACTTAAGAAACCTCATTTATTTTCTTTCTGCTTTTCCTTTCTTTTTTATCCATCATTTATTTTAACAAATCCCTCTAGGTATATGCGTGTGCAGGTGTGTATACTGGTGTATATGAGAGTATGTGTGTTCCTTTTGATGGATTGCTTGTCAGAAGGCACCAGGAGCGCTTCCTTTGGCTGACTGAAACATTTACTCACCAGTCACGTTCGCTGGGTTTGGTCTTACCTTTCAGAAGCTCTCAGCAAATGTGTTAACCCTTCTCACCCAGGCCATTTTGTCTGAGGCTAAAGGTTTGGTTTGTGTGATTCCCTTTTGGCTCCTACTACCAGTCAAGCCATCGTTGCGTCCATATCGTGTGCAATTGTCATGTCAGAGGTGGTGCCGTTAACGTGGCAGGGAGATCAATGCCTCCATACACTCCCATGTCCTCCCCACTCCTTTGACCGTGAAGCTTTTCATCGCTGTCTGACTGTTCTGTGCGCACGGTGATAGTTATATGTCAACTTTGATGGTCCCATCATCCTTACAGGAAGTCAGGCACAGCGTTAGCTCATTGCCTCACCTTCACACCATACACACAGAGACACATACACACTCCCATCTGCTCAGTGCCTCCGTTTATCGCCTATCCTTTCCTCTTTTCACTTTTTCTGGTGAGGGGGAGCAGACTTGGCTGGCGTGCTTTGTGATGATCACAATCACTTCGATGTGTCATTTATTCTCCTGAGTGCTCCAATACTTATCTCACTCTAGACACAGCCAAATATGGAGCTGGAATACACCCAGTGCGTCAAGCGTCAATTCTGACAGGCATCATGTCTCACTTGTTGCTACATATTTCCATCCCAGCTAGATAAACGTAATTTTTATTTGACTTGTTTATTGCAAACGGTGCTTGGAACATGGAAAAAAGATTCAACCTCATGATGCCCTCTTGACTTATTGTTGCTCTGAGTGTAACCAGTGTAACTTACTCTGTCTTGTTTCATTTAGTTCTGACTATCTAGGGGACAATTAAATATGTGAAGTGTAGCAATTTGTCTTGAATTTACTTGACAGCATCCTCCAAAAATCCTGCACACATTTCCTAAGAACTAATTAAAATGAATCAATGACATGCCACTTCAAAATGGAAGCATATGTCAAAGCCATCAGCAGCAAGCAAAGGACACTCTTAATTGTTTTGTTCCTGTGGTTCTTGTAAACAGCTTGTCAAGGACTGCACTCAACCATCCATGTTACGCAAGTGCTTTTTTTCTCTTCTCTGCCTCAAATGCCTTTCACAAACACATACTTTACAACCCTTGCCGCCCCGCTGCCACATCAACTCACCCCAGGCTGGTAGCATGTTGCGTTAAGTGTTGGTTGTCTTGCTGTCTCATCAAAGGCCATTAATTGTGGCACCAAAGCGATGGTCACTTATACTACATCAGCCCGAGGCCTCTTTTCCATGTGGGAGCAGATTTCAAAACATTGACAGCCTCTCTGGCCTCTCTTACTGGTCATTTAAACAACTGGTCATTCCTTTAGTTGTCATAAGATGAACAGAATACAGTATTTGGTTAAATCTGATTTAGCCAGTACTTTCACCTTCAAAAAATCAAGTTTTTTGAGTGTGAATGTGAATGAACAGCCGTTATGAGGACAAATCAGGTGGATTGAGCGGTAGATGAGAATATTTTTTTTATTATTTATAGTCTCCCTCACTAAGCCTGTCAGCAACATTCATGTCCCTTGATAAACAACACAGAGGAAACACCCTTTTCAATTATACCTCCAGCTGTAAATCATGCAGGAATGAGTGGCGGCCTGAAAATTACACCCTTCCATATGACAGGCAGGGGAGCACACACCTTGATATCCTTCTCCTGCTGATAGCTTTTAGCATTTGTAGTAAACGTCCACCTGTATGGACAACGAGACAAGCATTGCTGATATGAGTGTAAATTGGCCTCAATCCAACATGTTTCAGCGGACTCTAGTGGACATTTTGACTTGACTGCTGTACCGTGATTCACAGTTCCGAGCCTAGCCTATTATCCCTGGCTGTTGGTTTAGGCCGCAATTGGTGGAGAATGATGGCTCTTTGATGAGAGCCTTCAAGGCTGGTAATACATGTCTGACCAATGCATTTCAATCAAGAGGGTCAACTTGACTCCCATCGCTCCAGCTGCTAGTACGGCAATGCTCACATTCCAGTTTTGGGTCAAACTGACTCTTTGGTTCTTTATAAACTTTTCCCAGAACTGTGTCCTTTTAAATGGTGTATTAAAATCTAAATAATTGAATAATAATTAACAGGGCTCCAAACTAACACTGATGCCCCGTGTTCTACAGATGGTCGCACTGGCAGGGGGTCCATTAAAATGAAAAATTAAAAGAAACCAGTAATAACAGTGACATTGTTATTGTGTTGCAAGTGCAAATAACAATGATATTGCATAAATGCATATTTATAATTATATATTTTTGGATGTTGGTCAGTGCAGCATCTTAGCAGTATTAGTAACATGTTTGAGCTGTTCACTACATCACTGTTTACTATTCTTGTATGAGAATAAAACTTAGTGAATATGTCTAGAGAGAGAGACTTATTTTTAAGAGCAAGAAGGATTATTAGTTATTTATATTTTAAACTAGAGATGCACAAACTGCAAATGTATTGATTGAGAAAAATCAGCACTTTCTAATGCGAAAAAAAAAAAAAAAAAAAATATATATATATATATATATATATATCATTTTTTTTTTTTTTTTTCGCATTAGAAAGTGCTGATTTTATATATATATCAAAAATAATCTTAAACATCACAGTTCCCCAGTGTGGACAGAGTTAAGAATGTTCTTCCACTTTACTTTCAAAATAAAGTGCTCTGTGACTAGAAAAGAGAAAGAAATAACACTTAACTGAAAAAGAGTTACTATATATAACAAAACAGATTTCATTTTGAATCATTGACTCACTTGATTTGTTCAAAAATGTGAATTAATTCAGTAACAAAACACTGTGGCTTTGATTAGAACTATTTCCATTAGCAAAACTGAGCAAAAACTGTCAATATTGTGTCTAAAATGTAAGGCACTTAATTGTAACTTCTTGTTTATTTGACTTAAAATTACATTGCAGTCGTGTTGAAACATTTTGGTCATGCAATGTTGCGTACCTATAAATTATTATTATAATTTTTTTACTATTGCAGTATGCATCTATAACTCTCTGTGTGTGCTGTTGAGTCTCTCTCACACACTCACTCATGCTTCGCAAGCCTCATCTGACATGAGATAAATACATTATTAGAAGTGTGTAAGTGTGATGTCAAAACAGACCGGCTCAGAATTAACAGACTGACCAGTTCGGGCTAGTCATGTGGTAAATCGGCGAATCTGGTCGACCGATACATCTCTGTTTTAAACTTAAAGTTACATCTTACAGTACTATATCTTTTAGTATGTAATTTTAGTATTTTGGTGCCAAATTCTGAAGCTATTTTTGTTCTGAAAGTTCCAATTGTGCTGCTATTCCAGATACCATGGATTCGGCAGATGACACAAGTAAATAGCTTTCAGCAGGAAGCTGAGTGGTATCATGATGGGATACCCATTTTTCCAGCCACGGCTCCTGCCTAGCTCAGCTGCACACCCAAAACAAGCCCATTTAAGCCGTAGAACCACTCATTATCCCAGATCTCGTTCCCTGACATTGCTTTGAAATGACGGAAGCTATGAAGAATTTCTGTGGATATGGGAAAAGTGCGCCATGGAACATATGCTATTTAAATGTTTAAGGGTCTGTGAGGACTCTGTGTTTATTGATCAGATAGATATTGGCCAGGGGTCCCTATGTTGGCGTTGGGCTGCATTCCAAGTGCTCAAGTCAAAGACAAGAAACCTCTGAAGACTGGCATGGGCTCTTGCCAGCTTCATCACATTCAGTTTCTGCACTGATAGTATCAGTCTCAGACAGTACGCCTATGGACCTCAAGCAGTCATTCACTGACTGTCTGATGCACACAAAACTGGCGAGCTCTAATCTGATTGGCTGAATTTTCTGGAGTAAGAACAAACAGGTGTTTGTTTGTTTGTTTCCGTCTGGAAACAAAATCATGTTTACAAGATGCCAGGGTCAAAATACAAGTATTTATTTTGTAAACGAAAAAGGCTATACAGTACATCTATTTTATGTAATTTTGCCTGTGCTTTCTGAATCATAGTTTGTGTCTGTACCTGTCTATTATAGTGCCTTCATCCATCCACAAACCTCTTCCTAAATTATTATCTGCTTTACATATAGGTCAGGCAATTTTTGTCAGTAAACAAGGGAATAGGACTGGACTGATGGGTCTTGCTGTGTTGCATAAGATGGTTGGTTATCATTTATTTAAAAACAATTGAAACTTAAATTGTTTTTATGAAACTTATCATTTCTGGTGTACACTTAAATTGGTGTACTAGAGCCGAGTTTAGCCTTTGTGCTAAAACAAGCTGTGTGATGGGAGAGTGGGATCACCTGTGATGCAGAGGGATTTATGGATGAGATGGGTTCCATAAATGTCCTGAAGGGATTGAAGAGAGATACTGCATTAAAGCGATGCGCTGCAGGTGCCATACCACACAGTGATGCAGCTCGTCAGGATGCTCTCGATGTTGCCACTTTAGAAGGTGCACATGATGGGGGCTGGACCTCTGGCTCTTCTCGGTTTGTGGAGGAGATGCTACTGTGCTTTCTTGGCCAGTGCTGTGGTGTTGTCAGTCCAAGAGATGTCATCTTGGATGTGCACACCCAGGAACTTGGTGCTGCTCACTCTCTCCACAGTTGTACCGTTGATGGTCAGAGGAACATGTTGAATGTGCACTCTCAAGAAGTCAACAACAATCTCCTTCATCTTCTCCACATTCAGAGAGAGAGACTGTTGTCACTGTACCACTTGGCCAGGAGGCTCACCTCGCTTCTGTAGTTTGTGTCATCTGCAAACTTAATTAAGAGCTTGGAGTTGTGTGACGGTGTGCAGCCATGTATCAGCAGAGTGAATAGGAAGGGACTCAGCACACATCCTTGGGGGGCCCCAGTGTTCAGTGTGATGGTGCTGGATGTGTTGCTGCTGAACCATACTGCCTGAAGTCTTCCAGTCAGAAAGTCCAACAGCCAGCTGCACAGCGAAGCTGGACCAGTCTGTTAATGAGCTTTTGAGGGATGATTGTGTTGAATGCTGAACTGTAGTTTATGAACAGCATTCTGACATATTAATCTTTTTTTCTCTATATGTGTGAGTGCTGAGTGGACAGCAGTGGCAGTGGAATCATCAGTCGAGCGGTTCGACCGATATGCAAACTGGAAGGGGTCCTGGGAAGGGGGAGGGCAGACTTGATATGGTGCATGACTAGCCGTTTAAAGCACTTTGTGAGAATAGGAGTACAGTAAGTGCAACTGGATGGTAGTGATTGAAGCAGGATGGAGACAGATTATTTGGGACTGGAATGATGGTAGTAGCTTTGCAGCATATGGGGACAACAGTCTGACTTAGTGAGATGTTGAAAATGTCTGTGAAGACATCAGTGAGTTCCACTGCACAGTAGTCTTTCAGGACACACCTAGAAATGTTGTCAGGACTTGGAGTTTTGTGTGCGTTGATCCTGCTAAGGGATCTCCTCATGCTGTCCGGGGACAGTGTCATCATCTGGTCACCAGGAGGAAGTATAGTCTTCTGTGCAGTGTTTTGTTTTGTTCCTTAAAGTAAGTGAAGAAAGTGTTCAGCTCATTCAGCAGGGAGATGGTGCTGTCACAGGTCCGTGTTAGGGTCTTGTAATCCATAATGGTCTACATCTCCTGTCACATGATTTTACTGTCTCTGCTGTCACTGAATTGATGGACTATCCTCCTGGAGTACGTTCTCTTAGCCTCAATGATGCCGTGGGATAGGTTGGCCCTATAGCTGTCCTCAGGCCGACCTCATCTCCAGCCTTGAAGGCAGCGTTCCGAGCCTTCAGGAGTCTGTAGACCTCACCTGTCATCCATGGCTTCTGGTTGGCCCAGACAATGTTGGTCTTTGTGACTGTTACATCATCAGTACACTTGGTGTTGTAGGCAGTGACAGTCTCGGAGTACTCTTGGATGTCTGTGGTGTTATTGAAAATTGGCAGCCTGCTTAAACATATTCAAGGGTGTCCAAGCAGTCTTGAAGAGCATCTGACGACCCTTTCCTGCCACACTTGTATTTGTTTGTGAACTGGTTTGGCGACTCACCAATGTGCTGGTAAATTTGATTTAGTGCCTCGTTCCTGTTGCTGTTTTTGGAGCTGGGAGGGATGTATATACCAACGAGCAGTACTGCTGTGTATTCCCTCAGTACATAAAATGGCCGACACTTAATAATTATAAACTCTGCATGGGGTGAGCAGTGTTTTCAGTGAACACAAAACCCAATGATCTCTTACAGTCCTCTGGGTTGAGCATAGTAGTCGGATGTAATCCAGTTTATTGTCCAAAGAGCGTACGATAGCTAGTATGATGGGGGGGATAGCTGGCTTGAGTGGGTTAGCAGTTAGAGAGAGAGAAGCCGCTGTGTGTGGATCTTCTGCCATCTTTGATCATTGCAAGTCATTCTGTTCTGCTGTGGCTTTAAAGGTTATATGTTCTATGCAAAACTTGAGCAAAAACACATCATATTGTGTTTAATATACAACACAATATCAACTTTTATTACTGAACCGTTGAATAAAATCACATTTAAACTCATAATATTTGGAACAAAAAGTACTTGTGTAATACTTCTCTCTCTTTGAAATTCAATATGTAAAAAAAATAAATAAATAACTTATAAAATAATAATTTTTCTGTGTATTCCCATACATAGCCTAAGGTATATGCAACATTTAGTGAAAAATGAAAATTCAGTTGAATAATATACATTTCCCACTTTCTAAACTAGTTATATAAATAAAATTAAATAAAATTAAATAAATAAATAAATAAATAAATAAATAAATAAATAAATAAATTTTATGAACCAAATTGATCAGCTATGTTTGACATGTCCAAGCAAAAACTTTAGCAAAATTATAATTTAAATGCCATTTTAAATGCCCTGTTGCCAAGCTCTGCCTTAATATAATGATTGACAGGTTGGGGGGTAATCAGCTCGGAATGCATTTTCCAATTCACCATTGACTTGAGCCTTGTCCACACATACACAGGTATTTTTTTATAAAATAATTTTCTTCTTCCGTTTAAAAGGTGGCGATATATTCTCAACTTTAAAGCCATGTTGGCCAATCAGAAGCCTGAAAAAAGTTTCCATTACAGTCAAACCGCATAGAAAATCCTACAGTTTTGAAAATACCTGCGTTTGTGTGGATAGGGCCTTAAACTACATTATTGCAGGATATTTAATACAAATGCAATTGAAACATCTTAAGTGTAAGTGTCAATGCATTTAAGAAAAATACATAAAAGACATGTAAATCTCCATTTTGGTGCACATTTGGCACAGAATGCAATTTGAAATTCACACTGCATATTGCTACAATTATCACACAGTATCACAATGAAAATACAGTCTCAAGTGTCCTACCGATTAGGGATCTGCATCTCATGACTCAGGCAGATACAATATGCATCTCGATGCATAACCAATGATACGAGACTCATTGTCAAATTATTTGGTTCCATAGAGCAAATTTAACATAATCCTAAATCAAGTTTAGTAACTGTGGCAACTTGCTGGGCAACTGCCGGGAAACTAACCTGGGGTGTGTTTCCCATACAACGATGTAGCTCGCAGATTAACCACCATAGTACGATTCATCTTTATGAAAATGAACGACCTAGTCAAGACTGTTTCCCGAAACCATCGTACCTGTGTCCCAGATCCATAGTTCAGACTATGTTGGTGACTGGAGACATGAGCACATACCGCCACCTACAGTAATTTGGTTTTATTTTCTCTTTTCTTCGACTCGAATTATGCTTTTGAAATGACATTAGATTCGAGTAATAACGAATCAGTCATTTGTTCTGCAATGCATTATACACACACAGAGTTAAAAACGTGCTCTTTTCTGATCCCAATGTCAATAATTTCACAATTTCAGATAAATATTATTTTTTTATGTAATATTGATAGGCTACTTAACCACAATCGAAAAAAGATGGGTTTTGAAAAACTGACGTAGGCTACTGTTGTGGATTGCTTATTTTGCTCAATCTTTCCTATTTATGTCTTCTTGCCGTTCTGATGTGTTAATGAAAATGACACGAAAACCCCAATTTTCAATGCTTGAAATTGCAGTTATTTTCGACAAGGTGGTGGAAAATAGTAAAGTCCAGCTATTTTCTAAGCTGAAAAATAGAATTACAAATGCGGACAAAAATAAAATCTGGGCAGAAATCATTCAAAAAATAAACGATGCTAGGTATGGATATGGACAAAGCCCAGACAAAGTCAGGAACAAGCGGAGGGACTTCTGACAAAACAGAGGGCTGTGGCACGTAAGAGGAAAGCAAACAAGACTGATGGGGTATTAGTTCAGTTCCCCCTGTCCCTACAGAGGAAGAGACAGTTTTGGCCATCCTGGGGCCTGTTGCAATGGAAGGATCCTTGGAGATATGGATACACGTGCATCAACCAGGCCTTTGCCTTCAAAGTCCAGGCCTCCAACATCAGGCCCTCTCCAGTCTGGCCCTTTAACATCATGCTTCAACATCTTCAGAGGGCAATAAGAAGAAACCATGTTTTTTAATTTAATTTGTTAGCTACACTGCATTATTATGCTGTTGGAAATGTATGAAGGTGGAGGGTGATGGCCTAATGGGTGGGTGATGGAAGCATACATGACCCTTTTGTCTGGGCCACTTCTGCAGTTTGCAGGTGGCTGAAGAGGGTGCATGGCTTTGGTAATTGCTGGCTGCTGGAGACATGTCCTCTTCGCCCATACATCCTGTCACCTGTGTAGCATCCAGCCACCACTGCAGCTTAAACCATTTGTTTAATCTGACATAATTTTTGTTAAATATTTGGTTTCTTTGCTGATATGTATTAAATGAACACTTAAAAACATAAAAAAAAAAAAAACTTTTTTGTGTGTACAATGTATCTCTCTCTCTCTCTCTCTCTCTCACTCTCACTCACTTATTTATACATTTTTTGTTACTTTATTTAGGTACATTCATTTAAAATTAATAATCAATTTACTATACAATATGCATCTTGATGCATAACCAATGATACGAGACTCATTGTCAAATTATTTGGTTCCATAGAGCAAATTTAACATAATCCTAAATCAAGTTTAGTAACTGTGGCAACTTGCTGGGCAACTGCCGGGAAACTAACCTGGGATGTGTTTCCCGTACAACGACGTAGCTCGCAGATTAACCACCATAGTACGATGCATCTTTATGAAAATGAACGACCTAGTCAAGACTGTTTCTGTTGAATAATTGCGAGGGCCACGCTGCTATATAGTTTCAAACTGAATTTGTAATAATAATAATACAAAGGCAATTTATGTGATGAACTTATACCACAACTTTAAGTCTTTTAAACTCAAAGTGGATGGTAAAATCTTCTAAAGGAATAGGGCACAGGGTCGATAACTCTGAATAGAACCCAGCCCAAGTGCTGCACAATCAATGACGTCGACACAGCAAACTAATGACGAATTATGCCTCTAACCACAGGTGGAGAGCTGTCGTTCCAACGACACCAGTTTGCGAATGTTCGTTTGAACTATGGTTTCGGGAAACACCGAATCGTTGAACTACGTTGGTAACGACGGAACTTGCGACCATAGTTGGCTAATGATGCTTTTGGGAAACACACCCCTGGTCTTAAGCAGGTTAACTGTCAGGCTAAGCTAAGCTCCTCTACAGAACAAATATGAACATAATGATATCTAGCCATGCAGCCTTTCTCCCTGGTTTTATTACAGCTGTACCTTTTATACTTTGAAGAACAGACAGCAGAACATTAGAACATTACAATCTAAAACCGCTCTTTATAGAATTAAAATAACTCAATTAAAAGTTAAAATCACTGAATTAAAAATGAAAATAAATAATAAAGAAATTGACTGCATTTTAAATGCAATAAGAAAAACATATATATATATATATATATATATATATATATATATATATATATATATATATATATATATATATATATATATGTATGTATATATGTATGTATGTATGTATGTATATATATAACTAACATGTAATAGGTATAAAAAAAAATAAAATAATATATATATATATATATATATATATATATATATATATATATATATATATATATATATATATATATATATATATATATATATATATATATATATATATATATTAGTGCTGTCAAAATTAGCGTGTTAACGCATTCGATTAATTTGAAATATTTAACGCGTTAAAAAAAAATAACGCAATTAACGCGGTTGCAGTTTTTTTTTTTTTCAGTTGTGGCCTATGTGTGTTCAACGTGCAAAGAAATATGGATAAGACCAAGGAAGGACTTTTAGACGGAAAGTTTCAGTATAAAACTCTGCCGGATTACTCTTCAGTCTGCCACAAGAAACATTACTCATCATTTAGTCTGCCACAAGAAACAGCAACATTAAAATCATGAACTCAAATGTCATTGTTTAAAAAAAAAAAAACAATGACTGTAACAGTGCGTAAATCAGACCTTTCTGTAACGCTAACGTTAATAAGCTTAAACGAAAATAAAGAAATAATTGTGTAGGGGAGTATTTTTTGTACACAGTGCCGCGAACTGTCAATCACTCCTGTGCGCGTGCATCACTGTCCTCCTCAGCTGCAGAAACTTGCGCTCTCTCTCTTCATCAAGCTTTAAAACAAAAAGGGGACAAAAAGATCATATTGTCTTTGTGCATAGGCTATAGATTAATTAGATAAATGAATATCTAAATTTGTGCCTTGCCGTCTACGGTATTTTTTTAGAACTTAGAAAAAAGATGCTGCAACCAATGAACAGCCAGCGGGGGCTGCAGGACGACTCAACCTCCGCAGACAGTTTTTAATGTTTATCAGACAATAAATACTCAAGATTTTGCTTTAGTATAACTCACAACGAGTTTCACACACCTTCTCCGGCCACGTTGAGTTGTTGACACTTAACAGTGGGAAAGCGACACATGCGCTATTCACTTGTATAACTTAAGGGTGAATGGGTAATGTAGTTTCTGCTCTGGGTGGGATGAATTAGGAAGCTTGCATTGTGAAGGGCGCTCTGAAAATCGGCAGTGCAGGTAAAAGATTAAAACCTCTATTAAAACAGATGTCCAAATGAGCGTACCGGTACGCTACAAGCACGTTCTGGGCGCACGGAGAGGTGGCGGTAAGCTCAAGAGCTATATTTGGAAGTGGCGGTACTGAGTACCTGTGTGTACTGGCCCACTTAAAGCACTGGCAATGACTATACTTTGGAATTTTTTTGCAGTCCACTTAGAATTCAATGTGGAAATCATTTTTGTTTTTTATTGGCATTGATTGTTTTGAAATTCAAATGGTACTTACATGCCTGTGTTTTTATTTCTGTAATAAATATGGCTTTCAAGCCAACAGTTAATTTGGAGGATATTGATGGTTTATTGCAGGTATGTTGTTTACATGAGAAAATCTGTGTTACAAGTTAAACAAAAATTCCAATAAACAATCATATTTTGAATTTAAATAGTTTCTTTGTCTTGAGTTTACATTAATTATTTACATTTTACATTTACATATCCAAAAAGTTTCAGTCTTTAATTGCGATTAATCGCGATTAATCGCGATTAATTTTAAAAAATTGTGCGATTAATTAGTTAATTTTTTTTAATCGATTGACAGCACTAATATATATATATATATATATATATATTTTTTTTTTTTATTTTTTATTTTTTTTTTTTATACCTATTACATGTTAGTTATGCACTGAGGAAAACACAGCATCTCAAATGCATTAAACAATTATCGACATTAAGGTCTGCTTAAGAATAAGCATACACAAATTAGTGAGATTGTGTAAATCTAATTTTGTCATTAATGGAACCGCTTTAGCCCCTGTTGATTTGTTAGGTTATTTTAAGTCAGGTTTTGGACACAAACGTTGCTGATATAAAAAAAAAATATATATATAAATAATAATAAAAAAAAAAAAATTGCACATTAAGGGCATAACTGGGTTTGAGTTGTTGTTCTGCATCATATTTGTCAACAGTCAACTGTATGAAATACATTAAAATATTGTAATTGTGTTTTCTTTCATAACTAATTAATTAACATGTTAGCCATAATATATATATATATATATATATATATATATATATATATATATATATATATATATATATATATATATATATATATATATATATATATATATATATATAAATCAGGCTTCTGTTTAGTTTAAATACAGTTCAGATTAAGTTTAAAATTTATAATTTACTTTCCCTCATGCCATTCTAAATTGTCTCTTTGAAATTTCTTTCATCTGTGGGACATAAAAGATGATATCTTGAGTCTATGTTTGTGCGTGTTTGTCCATACTATCAAAGTCACTGGGATCCGTTGTTGTTTGGTTCCAAATGTTCCAAACATAGTTTGTGAATAAACAACAGTAAATAATGACAGGATTTGTCATTATTGACAAAGTGATTTGAATATTACTTAGCATTAGCCACACAACTACAACTGTGCTTGGCACATCCTCATTTAGTAGCAGTAAACTCCTTAACATGCAAAATTCTAAATATATTATCACGGCTAAAGACCAGATAATGATATATGCATGCTTTGAGCTATATCATGTAGAGACCACAACATGTAAAGACCTTCACTCAATAGAAATAAATGACCTGACAAGTATAATATAATTTTCCTACTTCGAATTGATTCACACCATTCGGTAACTGCTGGCACAGAGTGTGATCGTGCTAAAGATACTGTGGATATGCCAGCGGATAATGATGCCACCGCAGACAGAACCACAGAGAAGCACAGCATGGCCCAGGGCTATAGGAGCAAAAGCACTGAGATGTAAACAGCTTGGAAGTGGCCTGGCCTCGGGACATGCAGTGGCCTGCTCAGGGTGATGCTTTCCCCATATTCCTCAATAGATTCATGAATATACATGAAATCCCAGTCACACAGGGGAGGGTGGCTCGTCTCCGAGTTCATGATCCACCGACACCTATCTAACAAAGACAATCCTGGCCTCCCAAATCTCTGCCATAATGCAGCTGACATTACTGCACTTCAGTGTTTATCCACCACCCACCAAAAGCTTAGTTCATAAGGAGGTTTGGTATTGATTTTCTTTCACTGCATCCATGTATGCAGTAAGTACAAAAAGCAGTTTGCCTTTATTTTTTCATTAGGCCCAGTGCCCTGGTGCAGTGTTACAAGCATCCAGTTGACATTTCTCTAGACACAAATATGATTGTTATGGCTGTTCTGTTTGAGACCTCCGAACAACTCCCATGACTGGAATGGCAATGAAGCACTCTTGATTTCCCAAATGCGATGGAAGAAATGTCATCATATTTAGATTATTGTGCTGCAGAAATGCATCAAGCAAGCTAGGCATCATCTCTGACTGGGTCATCCCGATCACCAGACTTTATAGGTTTGTCAGGGACCATTATGAAGTTTCGTACTACTACTACTACTTTTTTAAAAACATTTTAGTCTTATCTTTCATAGCACCATCGACGTTTTGAAATCAAGTTGCAGTCATGTCCACCACCCAAGGGTGTCACCAACCTGTACCCACGAGTCTCTGACTTTTCAGTGCAGTACATTGCAAGGACGGGCTAATCTGTAGTGATTTGGAGCTCAGCCAGTGGAAGCCTCCTCTAATCCCTCATTCTTTTTTATCAGAGGAGGGGAGGCAAATTTCACTTCTGCACAAGAGGGGAAAAGGAGCTATTTCATGCCTCACTGACTCCACTGTTTTTTTAGAATGGTTGTCTTCTCTCTCTTTTTTTTAGCACTTATTTTATATGCTGCATAGCTGCATTCTGTGAAAAACTTGCTGTATGTGTGTTTTTTTTTTTTTTTTTTTTGCTGGTAGAGGTGGGGAGATACTGTAAAGACACCTTTGCCAATTAGCACATTGGCCCATAGTTGTCCTGTGTTAACACCGTTGCTCTTTCCTGGAAAAGGAAGTCATTAAACGTATTAATGCAGCATTCACCGGTTTATATGCATTGCAAAGTAAAAGCATTCATTACAAAATTCCATTACATTGTTTTCAGCTGGCCTCCTACTCACAGCAAAACAGAACGTGGGCCGCCTCCGCCGCTTTACAGTGGTAAAACATATTAAAGACTGTACGTGCCTGTTCGGGAGGTGCTCTTGATGTTCATACTTTGAGGTTTTAAACAGCTGTCCACAGGGCTTGAAAATGAAAATAAAATAATTTAATTGATTCACTCTGAGCAGAATTGATATATTGATGTCTCTGTACCTGTGTTCCTCTGTACTATTACCATTCCGAAACAGTTTCGAGAAGACATACCTGCTAATAATGATATTTTGTAGAAACATTTTATTCTTTGGCTATAAAAAGATCATAATTAGAGTAATAATAATAATAATAATAATAATAATAATAACAATAATAATAATAATAATAATAATAATAATAATAATAATATAGTTGTGTTTGTGTGTTAGTTGTGTTACAGTGGTTTTTTTTGTTTTGTTTTTTTACTAAACAAAAAAAAAAAAATTAAACTGCTGCGCTTAGTCACAGCCAATACAACATAATCTTATAAATATGTATTTATTTATTTATTTATTTATTTATTTATTTATTTATTTTAAGATTAAAATGTAGCATTGCATAAAACATGCTACTTGTAGACTAAATAAAACAAAATAATAATGAATAATAAAAAAAGAAAAAAGAAAAAAAAAAGTAGCATTGGCTAGGCTAATGTGCACTTTATTAGTATATTCCATTCAGAAATACTGTCGGCTACAATGCTGGTAAAGCAAAATGTTTACAGACAATATAAACAGTTATTATTTCCTCTCCACAACAAATCCTCTAAAGTTAAGGCTATGCATTTAGCCTATAAATAATGTAAATCCAAAAATAAACTAATGTAAGGTGAAACGGACACCTCTCTCATTCGGCATAAATCGAAATGTTTTACATATTTGTGACGTATTTGGATGTTAAAATATTATGTATTATATAGCACAGTCAGGTGGTGGTCCTGTCAAAATTTAGTTTGTTTCCGGTTTTTGTTTTCATTCCTTGAACCGGTTCAGAGACCTGGCTGTCCGATACATACTGTAGTAGCAAGAGGAAGAGACAACTGCGATATCAATCAGTTTCCAGCGCTCCACAAGTCAACAGTAATGTCTTTATTAATCTCTCTGCCTCTAAGGCAGCTTTGAGAGGAAACACTGAGTAAATAAAGAGAAATATTTCCAGTCCTAGATAAAGATAAAGGGATTGCTTTTTATCTAAACATGAATCAGCTGTCTTATGCAAAAGGGAACCATAGAGTACCTCCCCCTGGGCCGTAAGGAGAAAGAGATCATATACCGTTAGCAGCGTTTGGGATTGAGATAAGGAGACTATTGTGCCATCCGCATACACATGCATTTTGAGAACACAAACACTGATATTCATGGGTAATGTAATTAAAGCGTTTGATAGCACAGTGCAGTATGTCAAGACCCTGCTGAGTGAAAGGAAGTAGTGTGTGTCAAGTAACAGATATCCTGCAGGGTGAATCGCTCATATTTCACTGGTCATGTTTCACACGTATCGCCCGCATGCGTACGCACTCAAGGACATAAAATAACAGTTATCAGTCATCGAGGACACCTCATCCAATGTGGATCTTAATGTGTCTGACACACAGTTTCTGACACATACATCTCTATCCACTGGCAGAAGTTGTCACATGGACCCTACAAAGTCATCATTTTAGTTTGAGTGTTTATTTCAGTTATCATCCATTATATGAAAATATTTATCATTTCGGTGTTGGTGACATATTGTAGCAAATTTAATTATTTAAATGTCCACTATGTAACTTGTTTTGCTCAGAAATTATATATTGTATATAATAAGCAAATACATGATGAATCCCTCTTTCAAACAATGTTTTTCTTCTGCCCTGAGTCACTGTGGTACAGTATGAATATAATAATTGTTTATATTAGGATTATTTTAGACTTGTCATGCCCATAAATAGAGAGAAATAATCTGGCTACAGTCTTCATCGGGAAAAATGCATGTAGTTCTGTTTATTAACTGCTAGAGCGCCAACAGTTACATAGTGTACCTTTAATTATTTGCATTGTATATAGATGTTGTTTTTTCCAAATTTTTTGGAAAGATAGGATCCCATTATTGTCTGTTAGTTTACGCTTTAGATAAAAAAAGTAAACAGTGGAAAAAGCTTTATTACATTTTAGATTAAATAAAACAAAAAAGTAAACTGTGGGAAAAGCTTTATTGCGTCAATATTTAATTTCACAAACCTTGTAAATCCAGCTGTTCTGATCTACTGAAGTGGGCATTGTAGCCTGCATAAAATGTGTGTTCTCTGTCCATGCAAATTGGATGTGGACATGATTGACAATATTTAAGTCTTTGATGTCCAACTATGATGCACTATATCTAGTTGTCTGTTATTGTATTTTCATGCCATATTCACTATGTATTGTATATTAATTAGCGTATGCAGGTCATTTTTTGGGGAAAATATGGCTCCAAGTGCACATACTTAAAAGATTTCTGCAGGTTTAACCTGGTAAAAAAAAAAATATATAAAAAAAAAAAAAAAAAACATAAAAAAAAATGATATGCTAATTTGTGTTGCTTTCTTCCTTTTTAGTGTTTTTTTTTTTTTGTGGATAATAATAATAACAATAATAGGATTACAAAATTGTTGCTATGTATATATATATATATATACCATTTAATATACAACTATATAAATTAATTTCATAATTGTCAATTTGTTTATACAAAATTTTATACTGCATAATATCGGCTAAACTGCTCCCTGAGATATCAGCATCTGTTGTCAAATGATCCTTGAACTCAATCTTTTATTCCCTAGTATAAGTATTTTTAACATTTGCTTTTTTTTTTGCTGGTTCCTCTCAAGGACAGTTGTGGTACCTCATATTCCTCTCTGGAGTCGAGTCATGAGGGCTTCACTTTGTGTTGCATCAGGGAGAGTTAGGGATGCACCTTCGCTTCGGCCTAAATCAAGCCGTGAACATCCCGGTCCTCGCAGTGAACATTTTTCTTGCTGTTTCCGACAGCTCCAGATACCTGTAGCTGCAGCACAGGCATGCTTGCTGGTCAGACGCTAACCAAGCTGTCAGAGTGCTGTGGAACATGCTTTACAAACAATTACCACACCATCTGCACTGTCAGTGAGCTGTTTAGCATTAGCGTCTCAGTTTCTCTCCCACTCTCGCTCTCTCTTTGTGCATCTCTCTCTTTTTTGTGCATCTTATTTTTCCTCTTTCTTCTCAATTCATCCAAGCCATGGGTTAATGAAGAGGAGGTTAGGAGAGCAGCATGGATTGTTTGTTTGTCTGACTTTCTCCGTTTTGATCTTGTTAAGGCCTGGAGCTGTGATGTTTTTTTCATCGTGGAAGTCTCACAGCGTGAGCGAGCGCTTGTGCACATCTGAACAACAAAACACACATTTATGAGTTTATTCCAGAGAAGCTCTTACACAATGGCCAGGGGTATTATTGAAACATCGGTAGGGAGAGAAAAAAATGTTTGTTCTCAAAGAAAACAAGTTCAGAACGTGGACACAGTGGTGCGGTAAATGGAAATAATTGATTTATTTGTTCATTGCAAGTCGTTTTTGTTTATTGAAGAAGATTGTTTTCTCTTCTGCTCCACAGGTACATCAGTAACGAGAGTAACCGCAACTGACGCCGATGATCCAGTGTATGGAAACAGTGCCAGACTGGTCTACAGCATTCTGGAGGGCCAACCTTATTTCTCCATCGACCAAACCACTGGTAAGTCAATCAATCCACAATGTCCAGATGGTCATGAATCATTCAAATGATTCAACAAGCTTATTATCATGCTTAGAAATAGGTGCAAGATGAATGTCCCTTCATGAACCAAGACGAGTTTTAGGTGTTAGATCATTTATCATTTTTTGCAATCATTGTTATTATGATCATCATTACGGGAGGCAGGAAATAAATATTAGAGAAAGACCAAATAAACAAGATCATTTTACCTGAAGGACACATGCAGATGCTGATTTTGTTCTGTAATAGCGCACAAAGCAATTTGCGGCGTCTGATTTAAATGACAGGGCTATCTTTGAATTCCATCTGCGTTCTGCTTCCTTTTCAACCTTGACTTTGTTTTTTTCCCTAATTGCATTTTCAGCTGACTTGTTAACAGTGTGTCTGTAAGCAACATGATTAAATAATGGTGAAATTACATTAATAAGCAATGAGATGGAAATGAACAGCGCGTAATTTGGAAAAACAACAGACAATAAACAAGTCCTGTATCTGTCCAAATTGTATGTGCATATTAAATGAACAGACTTTAAATATCTTTTTTTGTTGTTGTTTTTGGGCTTATGAGAACACCTTGTGCACTTCATAACCCCTTGCATTTCAATCACTCACTGTCAGCTTTGCCTTAAGAATGTAAATGGTCGTGAGAAGGTGTGAAAGCCCAAATTGAAGTGCTGCGTGCGTGGTTTGTGTGATTACTGAACACATGCAGATGGCTTATTCAAGTGAGCCAGATGTTTTAATGAATGTTAATGAAAAATAAGAGGTAAAGGGAAAACAACCATTAGAAACCATTTGACACTTCCAACACCTCGTAGGAAATGAGACACACTTGATAAATAAGTAAACATCATGCACCAATTCATTACTTGGCTAATGGCTTGCAAAGAGCAAAAACAAAATAAATAAATGAAAGGAAAGTAAACCTCCAAATACCTATGGAAATGAATGTTTGTGTTGCCTCGCTTCTGTGATCATCAGGAATTCATTTGAATAGATAATGATAAATCAGGATGACAATAGAATGAGTATTGCCGTGTGCATCAGATTCAGCGTTGTACTGCATATGGCGCACACACACACACACACACAGCTGCATCCAGCACTCAGGGAGGCCTGCGCTTCTGTATTCCTATTGACAATCAAAGCACTTCACCTCTAAAAATGCACCTCCTTAGTTCAGTGAAATTATCGTGGTCGGTTGGTCTCCATGACAGAACAAGAAACAAAGACATGTAAGTGCAGCATAAAAAAGTCTAGCAGACAATGCATGCACGCTGTGAATTATTCATGCGTAATGGAACCGGAGCTGGCCCTACAACACTCTTACCTTTCTTCCTGTAGAATGCCTTTGTTTCCTTATTTATTTACGTCTATTATTTGTCGATTTCTTTAATGTGGTTGCTTCTTATTATAGTTTCCATTTCTTTATACAAAAATATCTTTGATTGTGTAAGATTACATGTCTATGAAGATTCTCAGTCATCCAGTAAAAATGTCTCATAGAATGTATAGTGTAGCATATTTTTCTATTTATCACGTCTTTTTTTTTTTACTTGTCGAAGTGACTACATCATGATATATATATATATATATATATATATATATATATATATATATATATATATATATATATATATATATATATATATATATATATATATATATAAAACATTATAAGCTAATAAACAATATTGTTTGAGTAGATTACCTGTGTTTTTTTTGTGTGTTTTTTTGGGAGGGCGGGGTGGGGGGGTATTTATGTATTTATAAATCAATAATGGTGCATACAGTATTAAAGATTATAAGAGACAGACAGCATAATTCGCATTCAATCGGAATATAAATGACTCCGGGTGCAGGGTCAAGTCCTCAGCAAACAAACAAGCTACTTTGAAATGCCAAATGAAAGCAGCCCAGGCAATGCATGGCACACACTAAACTGGTTGGGGGGGTCAAGGACAAGGGAAGAGCTAACAAATTTTGCAAACTACAAACCTCGGAATGCACAATGGCATGTTTATTTAGACCATGTTCATTTTTAATAGCATATTTTTATGTATTTATTTAAATAAGTAAATGAGAGATCATTTCAATGCATTCTTTTGTTGTTTTGTTCTTTATAATTTTGAATTATTATATGTAAATCCATGTATTTATTGTTATTGCTATAGCAATCATTAGGGTGGCTCTGGCAGGGATGGATCGTGAGATGAGGGAAGAGTATCTTGTTGTCATTCAAGCAAAAGACATGGGAGGTCACATGGGTGGGTTGTCAGGAACCACCACTGTGACAGTCACTCTTACTGATATCAACGATAACCCACCAAAGTTCTCAAAGGGTAAGGGAGACCCTCTTTTACTGACTATATAAAACACTACATACTACAGTTCAAAAGTTTGGGGTCAGTAAGATTTATTTGTTTATTTAATAAATATATATATATATTTATTTATTAAGCAGCACTTTTTTCACACTTTTTTAATGATTATATGATATCAAAACATTTTAATGATTTCTGAAAGATCGTGTGACACTGAAGACTGAAATTGCTGACCCCAAGTTTAAAATAATTGTTTACCATTTGTTGTCTAGTATTTAAGCTATTTTGTTTTTTCTCTGAGTTCTATTTGTCACCTGATAGACCAGATCTTCTTGTACTTCATATCTAAAGGCTCTTATGAGTTCACTATTACTGAGGATCTTGGCATCGGGAAACCTGGAGGAAGAGTGAAAGCGAATGACAGAGACATCGGGGAAAATGCTAAATCAGCTTACAGCATCATAGGTGGAGACGAGAGGGATGTCTTTGAGATTGTCACTGATGCTCAGACACAGGAGGGAATCCTCAGACTCAAGAAGGTAAGACCAGAAAAGTAGGCTTAATGCGCAATAGGGACTCTCTAACAGTAAACTCTCTGGTACAGGGTCGTCACTGGGCTGCATATTGTGAAAAATATGAAAAGTGGCTCATTACTGATGACAAATGGCTGTTAATATTGAAGAGACAGAACCTCTCAGTATGTATTGCAGGGGTCAGAAACCTATTTGACACGGTGTGCCATTTTAAATCATACCCTCAATAAAGAAAGAATTAATCATGCAAATTAATTATTTATGCAAATTATCACCTTAGTGTTCAGGGCTTTAGTGGTATTTTTTTATTTTTATTTTTTTTTTTAAGGATGGCTACATTATTTTGCGGTGTAGTTGAGTGCATCTTTTTGTATAATTAGATAGTTGTTAGAGTCACAGACATTCTGCTTTGTGTAGTGAATAGGAAGTTTTGTGTAGTGATGTGCGGGTCGTCTAATAATCCTTGGACCCTGGAATAAATAAATAAATAAATAAATAAATAAATAAATATATATATATATATATATATATATATATATATATATATATATATATATATATATATATATATATATATATATATATTTTTTTTTTTATTATTTATTTTTTTTTTTTTTAACTGCTGAAAAACCACACTTAAAATTCCTTATACACCTGAAATTGGAAGTAAAACTGCAGTCCAGGTGTTTTGAGGTTTGAGAACTACTGTAAGTCCGAACCCTTTGACTTTCTGTGCTCAATTCTCAGCTCTTGTGTAGCAGTGTATATTTGCATATGGAATGGCCATTGTATGCAAATGAAGAACCCTTCATAGTGGATGAGAGGACAATGAAGCCCTTTTATCTTACAGGAACATCTACATGTGCAACTGTGCAGCAACAAATCTGCACAAACAATGTGACAAATATATGTACATGCTAAATTTGTCATTAATTTTCCATGACATATCTAACATATACCATGTTAAAAGTGTAAATGATGACAATGCTATGCACATTATGATGTGTACAACATAATGAGTGTCACCTGGGAAATTGTTTCAAGGATTTGGGCATGTTCTCTATTAATATGAAGAATTATACCAGAATTAAACAAATGAGCTGCCTTAAATAATCTGCATTATTCAACAGTTTGATACATCATCCTCAACCACAGTTCTCCGTTATCTGTTTGTGTGGATTAATTTTTTTTTTTTCCTTTATTTTGAGCAACACACTTAAAATCAACATTTAAAAGTGCTATAATTAATAAATAAATAACACATTTAATAAAGCAATACTAATTAGAGGTGTATCAGTACACAAAAGTTATGTTTCAGTATGTTTCTCAATTTGGAAATCAGGATTTGGTATGTTTTTTGGTACATCATACACACACACACACACACACACACACACAACATGACCCTAGACCACAATCTGGTCAATATTTTTTTTTTTTTTTTTTTTTTTTTATACATTAATATATGGTTTGTTAGATTAGGACAATATTTGGCCGAGATACAACTATTTGAAAATCTGAAATCTGAAAAAAAATAAATAAATAAATAAAATAAAATTGTAATATTGAGAAATTCACCTTTAAAGCTTTTCAAATGAAGTTCTTAGCAATGCATATTACTAATCAAAATGTAATTTTTATATATTTATGATAGGAAATTAAGAAATCATCTTCATGGAACATGATCTTTACTTAATGTCCTAATGATTTTTGGCATAAAAGAAAAATCTATAATTTTGACCCATACAATGTATGTTTGTCTATTGTTACAAATATACCCCAGCGACTTAAGACTGCTGTTGTGGTCCAGGGTCACACATATACTAGTCTCAGCCTCAGGCGTGATGTCATGCCTACGGACCGTTGGCTAAACGTCTGATGCATATGGTACATAAAGGAGTTATCAGATTGGTTGTATTTTACAGGATGTCCGCGAGACGTGTGTGTCACAGTCTTTAACGTTCCACCTGGAAACAAAGATGCAGTGGTGTCATACCCGCTCACGAAAAAAATAATTATGTGAGCATAATTTTTGGAACAGGTTTTTCTAAGTGATCAGCTGAGACTTGCATTTATTCTTCAGATATTTATAGCAGGGAATGTGTCTTATCAGTTATATCCATTGCTTCTGCATTCTAAGTCTTGAATTCAATGATGACACACACAAACCAGGATGAAGACGAGAAAGCCGACTCTGAAAGAAAAGCAAGCAATTTGAATGCTAAAAGAAAAGAGGAAGTCAATTAGAACTATAGGAAAAACAAAGGGCATGGAGAAATGAGTTTGCAAACTACCTGCGACATCAGCAACCAACGATGAACTGATCGGCTGAGAAAAACAACAGTAGTTG
The DNA here is from genome assembly GCF_023724105.1 of Carassius gibelio. Taxonomy (NCBI): domain Eukaryota; kingdom Metazoa; phylum Chordata; class Actinopteri; order Cypriniformes; family Cyprinidae; genus Carassius; species Carassius gibelio. Next base: position 21,756,846 of record NC_068402.1, on the reverse strand, counting down.
ATCACAGACAAATCATAAAAGCTGTGAAAATGAATCCTAAAATACATGTCTGTAAAAAGACCAACAACCTCCAGAAAGCTGGGGTGATGCTCTGTCAATCTACAGTCCACAGGAGAATTTGACACAGAATTACAGAAGCTAGCTACACAGCAAGATACAAACCTCTGATCAGCACCAAAAATAGAAAGGCAATATTTGTCACAAACGTGAGCCAGAAGAGTTTTGGAACTGAGTTGATGGACCAATGTGACTAAGATTAACCTTTATATAAGTGATTGGAAAGCAAATGATCCTAAGCATACAAGCTCATCTGTAAAGCTTGGTGGAGGTGGTGTCATGGCATGGGCATGCATGGCTGTCTCTAGAACAGGACCTCTTCATTTTAATGATGACTTAATGTATGATGGTTGTAGCAGAATGAATTCAGAAAATCATCTTGGCTATATTCAAGAAAATGCCACCAAACTCATTAGAAAGCACTTAATATTGGATCAAAACAATGACCCAAAACACCCTGCCAGTTCAGTCAAGGACTTTATCAGGACAAAGAAATGTAAAGACTTAGATTGCCCAAATCAGTCTCCAGATTTAAATCCGATTGATCATTAATTTCACCAGCTGAAGAGGAGACTTAAGCCTGAAACTCCTCAAAAGAAGCAACAGTTTGAATTGGCTGCGTTAAAGGCTGGGGAAAAGCATTTCAAAGCATAAGACCAAGAGTTTTACATATGCCTTAAATTCAACTGTTCTGATACTTATGCTCACATCAAATAGTGGAATGGACTCTAAAAGTGCTGTCCTTTTATTTGGTAAAACATGTATGTGTCGAAAGACCTAATAATAAAATGTGACATTCTGTAGTTTTGTCGCATATTCATCTTTTAGTCATATTTGCAAATGTCTTGACTCCACAGCAGAGAAAGCAATTTTGTCTTCACTGTTCCAATACTTATGGAGGGCACTGTATATATAAGAAAGTATTTTACTGAACAAACTCTTAATTTGTCTTTAAAATAAAATAGTCTTTTATTACAGCCGCAACCAGCTGCAACACTCTTCATGCTGGAGTTTATTGTACTGTCGTAAATTGGAGAGATTTGCAGCTTTGGATGCAAAATATTTTAGCAAAACTTGTATTTTAGTCATATTGTGCCACTGCTCATTCAGTGAATTCTGTGATATCTAATGCTTTATATAAGGCATATTTTATTTTTTAGACAGTTTTTTTTTTCTTCCCCCACAGCAGCTTACTCTATGTCCTGCTTTTCATTTTCAGATGTATGTGCAACATCAAAGTATGTCAAAATGAAATGTATTGATCTAAATCTCATTTGAAAATATTAGAAGGCAGTCACTTGCACTTCAGCCTGGTTGGTGCTCACGGAACAGGACATGATATTCCAGGGAGGAAACCCAAGGTCTAGCTCGGACCAAGGTCCGGACCGTCGTATGCATGCCTAGAAATGGGTTTTGGGAAGCTAAATGCATTGGTAATCCTGTTAACAACTTATTTCTTCCTAAAATCCCTTTGTGGAAGAGATACATCGATGATGTTTTCTTCATCTGGACAGGGAGCTTGTTTGAATTGCAGATTTTCATGGCCTATATTAACTCTACCAAATCCTTTCTGAGATTCACAGTAGAACACTCTACAGAAAATATTAACTTTTTAGATTTGACTATTTACAAAAATTCGAAAGGAGTTTTAGGAACATCAATCTTTCGTAAGCCTCTTAGTAGAAATACTATCCTCAGAACAGATAGCCATCATCCTAAACAACTTAGTAAAAATATTCCTATTGGCCAATTTTTACGACTTAGGAGAAATTGTAGTAACGATGCCGAGTTTGAGCGCGGAGTAGTAGAAATTCAATTCAATTCAATTCAAGTTTATTTGTATAGCGCTTTTTACAAAATAAATCGTTACAAAGCAACTTTACAGAAAATTATGTTTCTACAATATTTAGTAGTAGCTAGTAGTTTGTGCACATTTGACAGGATTTTAGAAAAAATAATAATAATAATACAAGACGTAGTCAGCTAGACGATGAATTATCAATATTATTAAGTTATTATATGATTCAGTCACACATTTAGCAATAATTGTTAGTTCTGTTTGTTGATTCAAGGTTAGCATCATCTGGGGTCCTCTGAGGGTCAGCATCATCTCTTCTCAGGTGTTCTGGATCCAGACTGGAGCTTGTTTAAATCCTAGTTACCACGGGATGTAAATCCCGTGGCGAAACATAGAAACAGAAACTGTTTTGTGACCTTAGGGAGCCTGATGGATTGTAACGTGGTATAAGGCTAGTTAGGTACGTTGGAGCTAAACCATTTAGGGCCTTATAGGTAAGTAATGATAATTTGTAACTGATACGGAACTTAATAGGTAGCCAGTGCAGAGACTGTAAAATTGGGGTAATATGATCATATTTTCTTGACCTCATAAGGACTCTAGCTGCTGCATTTTGGACGACCTGTAGCTTGTTTATTGAAGAAGCAGGACAACCACCTAGAAGTGCATTACCATAGTCCAGTCTAGAGGTCATGAATGCATGAACTAGCTTTTCTGCATCAGAAACAGATAACATGTTTCGTAGCTTGGCAATGTTTCTAAGATGGAAGAATGCAGTTTTTGTAACATTGGAAATATGATTTTCAAAAGACAAATTTCTGTCTAATATAACACCCAGATTTCTGACTGTAGAGGAAGTAACAGTACATCCGTCTAGTTGCAGATTGTAATCTACAAGATTCTGTGTAGTGTTTTTTGGTCCAATAATTAATATCTCTGTCTTATCCGAATTTAATTGGAGAAAATTGTGTGTCATCCAATCTTTTACATTTTTAACACACTCTGTTAGCTTAGATAATTGGGAAGTTTCATCTGGTCTCGTTGAGATATATAGCTGAGTATCATCAGCATAACAGTGGAAGCTAATTCCGTATTTTCTAATAATATTACCAAGGGGCAACATATATATTGAAAATAGAAGGGGACCTAGGACGGATCCTTGTGGCACTCCATATTTTACTGATGATAAATGAGATGACTCCCCATTTAAGTAAACAAAATGGTAGCGATCGGACAGGTAGGATCTAAACCATCTTAGAGCCTGCCCTTGAATACCTGTATAGTTTTGTAATCGATCTATGAGTATGTCATGATCTATGGTGTCGAACGCAGCACTAAGATCAAGTAAGACTAGAAATGAGATGCAGCCTTGGTCTGACGCAAGGAGCAGGTCATTTGTAATTTTAACAAGTGCAGTTTCTGTGCTATGGTGGGGCCTAAAACCTGACTGAAATTCTTCATACATATCATTTTTATGCAGGAAGGTGCTCAATTGAGCAGACACAACTTTCTCTAAAATTTTAGACATAAATGGAAGATTTGAAATAGGCCTATAATTTGCCAGTACACTAGGATCTAGTTTTGGTTTCTTAATAAGAGGCTTGATAACCGCCAGCTTGAATGGTTTTGGGACGTGTCCTAAAGTTAACGACGAGTTTATGATATTGAGAAGTGTTTCTTCTGCTACAGGTAACAGCTCTTTCAGTAATTTAGTGGGTACAGGATCTAATAAACATGTTGTTGGTTTAGATACAGTGATAAGTTTATTTAGCTCTTCCTGTAGTGAAGAGTTAGACGCTGTAGAATCTACATTCGCTATTGTATTTCTAATGTTATCTATTTTATCAGTGAAGAAATTCATAAAGTCATTACTATTTAACGTTGGTGGAATATTTGAATCAGGTGGCATCTGGTAATTTGTTAACTTAGCCACTGTGCTAAATAAAAACCTAGGATTGTTTTGGTTATTTTCAATGAGTTTGTGTATATGCTCTGCCCTAGCAGTTTTTAGAGCCTGTCTATAGCTGGACATACTGTTTTTCCATGCAATTCTAAAAACTTCTAAGTTAGTTTTTCTCCATTTGCGTTCAAGACTACGAGTTAATTTCTTGAGAGAGTGAGTATTACTGTTATACCATGGTACAGTACGTTTTTCTCTAACTTTTTTCAATTTGATTGGGGCAACAGCTTCTAATGTATTAGAGAAAATAGTGCCCATGTTGTCAGTAATTTCGTCTAATTCATGTGTATTTTTGGGTACAATTAGCAGTTGAGATAGATCAGGCAGGTTATTTGCGAATCTTTCTTTGGTGGCTGGAACAATAGTTCTGCCCAGACGGTAACGCTGCGACATATAGTTAATATCAGTTATACGCAGCATGCACGATACAAGGAAATGGTCTGTAATATCATCACTTTGAGGTACAATATCTATAGCAGTAAGATCGATTCCATGCGATATAATTAAATCTAGTGTATGATTAAAACGATGAGTGGGCCCGGTGACATTTTGCTTGACTCCAAAGGAGTTTATTAGGTCAGTAAACGCAAGTCCTAATGTATCATTTGCATTATCAACGTGAATATTAAAATCTCCCATGATTAGCGCCTTATCAACTGTAACTAGAAGGTCTGAGAGGAAATCTGCAAATTCTTTCAGGAATTCTGTATACGGCCCTGGTGGTCTATACACAGTAGTCAGAGCAAGAGATACATTAGAATGATAGAACGCTTAAATAAATAAATAAATGTAAAATGTAAATTTAAATGTATGTAGGTCAGACTAAACGGCCCTTTAAATTACGCAATGCAGAACATGAAGCAGCAATTCGGAACCGTAATATGGACTATGCAATTACGAGACATTTATGTACAAGCTAATCACGGCTCTAATGCGTCCTTAAAATTTTGGGGAATTGAAAGACTTCTACCCTTCCAACGAGGCGGCGATTTAGTCAAGTACCTACTACAAAGAGAGGCGTTCTGGATTTTCACTCTCAACACAGTGGAACTTAATGGTCTGAATGAGGAACTGGGCTTCTAATGTTTTTTTTTTTTATATAATTCACACTGGTTTACACCTGAGTGCCTAATTATGATTAATTAATTGATGTACCACACCCATCTAGGCTTGTGGCCAATGATTTGAATTTCAATGCTATAAAATCTGTATGTTGCCATTCATTGTTTGACTCTGAAGAAGACGCATGAGCGTCGAAATGTTAGTCGTTTTTTAAGAAATTATTATTTAATGTTGTGTGCTCCGGTTCTGTTTCCTTGGTCTGAGCTAGACCTTGGGTTTCCTCTCTCATTTGAAAATATATTGATATACCTTACCAAAAGAATTTCTAAGTTCATGTCATCATATGGTACTTGTGCACATGTAGTGGTTAAAACAATGCATTTATCCGGTACGTACTGCATACTGAACTGGAAGACCCATCCCAAGAAATTTGATACAAATATGTGTACCAGTACACCCCTTATAGTAAAGGCCTCTGAATATCAAAATGTTAACTTGGAAGAAAGGGAAGAAAATGTAGAAACAAAGCGAGAAATAAAAAAAGCAGTCATTTGGTTTGTCCCAGGTCTCTCACAGCTGAATGCGTAATGGCATGCCTGTTTTTCCTCGTCTTCTCATCCCATAGCACTTGGCCTGGAATCTGTTGTCTGCATTACTAATAGCATGATGGATGGCATTGCATGAGAAAAACAGGCAATCAACAGCCCACTCCCCGCTAACCTCTATACCTCCAGACGGTGCCTGAGTTCAAGAGAGCAGAACAAGCTTGTAAAGCACACAACCCTTATTTTTCTTCAATTTTTTGCACCTGCCACTGTGCACAGATACACTTTTTCCCCAGGCATTGGTGCTGAGCCGACGTGCGCCAACTATTATGTGCAGCAAGTTGTCTGATGCAGCCCTCACCAACAATTAAAATTGTATTTAATTTCTGCTAAATATTGAATGCTCATGACCAAAAAGCCTTTGTAGCGAGGTTAAACATTAATCTGAGTGAGATGCCACAGGCTCAAACAGTCAAGATACTGCTTTGTTGTAAAAGGATGGATGCTTTACGCTGTGGTGGTGGTGAGGGTTGCTGTACCTCCCCCGCTGCTGATCTTTGATGCTTCTAAATGTCCCTGTATACATACACCCTCACACCATGCTAGGTGCTTTCAAACAGGCACATATATATGTGGGGAAATCAGTCACAGCCATGCGGTTCAGTGTGCGTTCAGGCCACATGAAAGCCTGAATTGCATCATCTGGAAACGACGGAGGTCAATTGACAGCCGTAGTCATATTCAGGCCTTTCCGCACAATGAGTGCCAAAAGCGATACCCAGAGGGATGCAGAAGTGCCAATCTGACTGTAGAGAGTCAAATGGCATGCATGACTATCAAAAGAATGAGGTGTTGGCATGGTATTTTTAGATGGAACAGATTCGCAGTGTCTGAGATGAGAGGAGCTAGTTTCAGTCCTGCCAATATGCAAAGCTGCATTTGAATGGTGTTCTCAAAAATCTCAGCTACATTTAAATGGTAACATTTCAAGCATGTTGCATGGTAAAAGAGATAACTTTTCTTTCTTTCTTCCTTTTTGTATATGCTGCTTTGTTTACCCATTTTTATATAGAGACATAAAACTCTATGAACTGTCACCAACATTCAATAGTCCCAAACAGCACTGACCTTTTCCAAAGCAAGCAAGGTGCCAGACTGCAGCTTGTTCTGAATTTCACATCATAGGGCAAATTCTGCTTGTGAAGTCCTACTGAATGGTGCAGTCTTATTTGCTGGGGTGCACATAAGTGGACTGCAGGTCCGCATGAGTGACCAAAATAAGAAATGTGTTGTGTAAATAAGTTTAGAGCGTGCATTTGCGTACCGACATGGCTGTTAATGCACAATTACCATTTTAGATCGACAAACTGTACTGTATAAGATTTCTTTTCGAACTGAAAGCATAAATCTAGGTTACCCACTACGTTTTCAATGCACAGTGCAAAATTATGACATTTCATTCATCGACGCTCTACAGATGTATATACTTACTTGCCACCAAATATAATTTTCAAATATTGAAAATTATGAAAGTTTGAAAAAAATAATGAAAAAATAATAATAATAGCATTTTATTTTAAAGTTTACTATAAAATAATTGTATTTGTATTTAATACTCCCTTTTTAAATTATTGTTTTATAAAATATTTAAATAATTACTAAATAAATTGCAATAATAATATTTCTATTATATATATATATATATATATATATATATATATATATATATATATATATATATATATATATATATATATATATATATATATTATTATTATTATTATTATTATTATTTTTTTTTTTTTTTATAGTTATATTTGATGGGTAACACTACGTGCCTTGTGAGAACCAAACAAAATCTCCAGGTTATCATATAAGAACCAGGCTGAAAAAAAAAAAAAAAAAAAAAGATGTGCACCCCTGGCTATTTGCACAACCTAACCATTTTATTTATTTATTTATTTGGTAAAAAAAAAAAAAAAAAGATGATTTTTATTTGCTATATTTATTTACATTTAAATTTATATTAGAAATAGTAATGGAAAAAGACAGGAATCTATTGGAATAGAGAGGACTGATGGGAAGGGTCATACTGTTTCAGAATTCTCTGTGAATAGCTTTGAAGGAGCTAAAGAGTAGGTAATGAATTAAAGGTGCACTAGTCAACCATATCAAGAGTTCTGTATTATGTCGTAGTGTACGAGAGGATGACAAAAAAGAAGTACTTTGTGAAAGCACATCTGGAGTTTGCCAGAAAGCCTAATAAAAGTGAAAGCAATGAGATGAAAAAAAAAAAAAAAAAAAAAAAATCAGATTTTTATAGATTGGTTGGACTCCCACAGAAAGAAATGTAAGAAACTAACACTCAAACATTAATATATATATACATATAATATATAACGGTAAATATATTAGTAGTATTTCAAAATATTTATATTTTAAATAAATGGCTTTCTTTTAACAGTAGACAGAAGTACATGGGCTGTTCTCATCCGGGTGCCCTGCTGTCAGCCGCACTGACTTCAAAGTGTGCTGATAGAGGAACTCCAGCTGCTCTTCTCTCCCAGCTGGGGCTGCTCTCGGCCCGGCTCCAGTGTCCGCCTGACCTCCCCTGTGGGACGGAGGCTTTTTTTTTTTTCTTTTTTTTTTTTTTTGATAACATAAGCAAATTCTTCATTCTACTACTTCAGCTCATTCCTATAGCCTGTTTCTTTTCATGTGTACTTCAGCAGTCAGGTCTAGTTTAGTTTCTGTCAATAAAAGACCAAATGGGGGACTTGAGCCCTTTTTCAAGTTCAAATAAGGTAGAGAGAGGTGTGATTCAGAACACAATGGAAAAACCATGAATTTTTTACTAGATGAAAATATAAAACTGCGCTCTGTGCCGAGTTCTCTTCACTGTGGCATGTATGTACACAGGTGGGGTGAACATGGGGCCTTTCTTCATACGCTGAAATCACAAATATTTATCCTGGAGTACAAATAATTCCCAAATTGTATTTTATCTGCTACTTCAATAATACCTCACCATTGGATAATTGCCTCGGAGAATACATTAACAATGTTAACGTCATGGTATTGTGGGCAAGGATTAATTTTGTTTTCAGACAACACAAACACACAAATTGTATTTTTCATGATTTCTTAACAATTTGCAATGCAGTCCTTGTGTTTCCATTAGATTAACCTTATTTGCAGCCTCATTTAAATCCCAAACACATGCTGTCTCCGCCACAAATTAATAACACATCCCACGCTCCAGGTGAAAGTGTGGTTATTGCTACTAAATATTATTTTTGTTCACCCTGCTAGTGGGCTCGCAGCAGCTTAAATCTTATCCGTTGCAAGGTGGGAGGAAGCTGGTGCAATTACAGTCAGTCCTGCAAGTCCGCTAAAACCAGAAAGCCGTTTGTCTTTGTTTTGTGCCCATTAATAATAAACATCCCTCTTTCATCCCCTTTTCTCTGTTTCCCAGCCTCTGGACTTTGAGTCCAAAAAATCCTACAATCTAACAGTGGTGGCGACCAACATACGTGCCGATTCGGTTACGGGTGGGCCTTACATGGACCAGGCCACTGTCAAAATCACCGTTGAGGATGCAGATGAACCCCCTGTGTTCACAAAGTCTGCTTATCTCTTCGATGTGCATGAAAACGCTGCAATCAACACAGTCATAGGAGCGGTGGCGGCGAGAGACCAGGACGCCACACACAGCCAAGTCAGGTAAAGGCAATCATTTATGGCCAACATGAACTATGTTGTCCTCCTTGGCGAAATTAGGCCAAAAAAAATAATAAAATGTTCTTCATTAAGCCAAGAGAAGTTCAAGCTCAAGCTACTGCTTCAATCTAATATCCAAGTTCTCCTTCACCACTGCATCCTACCAGCCATTAAATGCTGCCGCTGAAATTGCCTGTAGAGGTGCATTTGCATTCAGACTAAATGGAGCTCTCACCTCCACAGAATTGGTTGTACTGGGAAAGAGAGAGGGAGAGAGATAGGACAGTGACACAATAAGATTCCCCCCCTTCCTCTCACTGATGTATTTCACTTCTGTGACTTCCTACTTGAAAAATTACAAGGGCACCTTCAGTATAGGTTATACAGCCAATTTCTCTCAGTCCAACCTAGCGTTTCATTAATTCTCCAGTGACTCGAAACGATGTTTTAGGGACAACATGCAACAGGTTGTGTAATTACACGGGGAACTGGGAGCAGGGAGAAATCAGAGATTGGGTTTCAACGCTGCAATGGAGTTTGCACCAAGTGAGCATTCTTGTGTGTGATATATTTATTCCAAGGCTGTGCGATATATCAAAATAAAACTGAAATGGCTTAGTGGGATTTTTTTTAAGACTGTTTTAATTAAATATACAGGTATGAACTGTGTGTTTCAGAGTGAAGTGTGCCGCTGTGTTATTTTATACATAAGCAACTCATGATTCTGTGTGTTTTTAGCATCTCAGACCAGCTCAGTTCACAGTAAATGCTGCTCCGCAACACTTGATTATATTCATATTGAATGGCTCAAGATAGTGATAATGTGGCTTGTGATAAACCCAGTATCAAACTGTAAAGAGTGTGAACACCCAATTTATTCCCAAATTGTTCAGCCCTAAAAGGATGGTTAGCATTACGAGTATGTTTGATTTTAATCATTCTTATTTTATATACTGTCGATTATGTCCTCAAAAGTTAATGTCTCTCTTTTGTATAAGAACTGTTTGTTCTACATTGTAGTGTATTTGTGTATGTCGTTTTATATTTCATAGCAATTTCTTTAGCTGTCGCTATTTAGGAGTGATTTAAATGTTCCAGCTGTGACATATGAGGAAGAAAATATTTGGCATTTGCTGTTGCCAAGGTGAGATTTTTTTTATTTATTTTTTTTTATATCCTACCTGGATTGATCTGACTGGTCTGACATGCAGGCTTTTCATTTTGATGCGTTTGTGTTATGTGAAAGATGAATTACTTCTATCCTGAGGCCATTGAGTAGATTGTGTTAAGCTAAGCAACACAAGGTTGTTTTAAGCATTAAGAGATGAATGATCTTTTCTAATGTGATCAAATGATTTTTGGTTGTTTGACTTTTTGCTGAATTTTGAACCATAAAGTGGTAAAGTTGCATGTCTTCCTAAGCAGAGCTGAAGGGTTGAAGTAGTTTTAAAAGCTAAAAGCCACTTAGGAAATGAGAAACCAGATAAAAAAAAAAAAAAAAGAATAAAAAAGATGACTGACTTTATTTAGCCAATAGCCCATGCAGAATTGCATAGAGAAATAAGATAACCAGACCTCACCTCAAATGACAAAATTTCTGCTTGAATACAGCTAATTGTGCATATCGGTTTGGTTGTCACATCAATACAACTTGCAATCAAGGTCTAACGGGCATGAATAAAAAAAAATGGTGTAACTGTGGCTTTCAAAGGACTCTGGTTAAATGAAAATGTCAGTTTAAATCGCAGCTCGACATGGAAACGGTAATACACAGAAACATTGCTTCACATCAGTCTGACCTCTCAGACCATTCCTACCTTCAGCCTTCCCATCTCTCTCTCTCTCTCTCTCTCTCTCTCTCTCTCTCTCTCTCTCTCTCTCTCTCTCTCTCTCTCTCTCTCTCTCTCTCTCTCTCTCCACTTTTAAGATTGCAGGATTTCTCTCGTTATTGTGGAACTGACGTGCATCAAATGGTGCCAAGCTGTGTCCAAGTTCAAATTAGCCCTGTTAGAAGTATTGTCTATCTGTCAAAAGAAGTGTGGGTGTAATCAGTGGGGATCTTTTAACCTTCTCTGACAGAAGTCCCTCTGGCTCCAGATCTTGTTATGGCACCTGATATCTAACATATGCTAATACATGGTGCCTGCTCTTGAAGGCAATTGTTTTATACCGATGTACACTGTACTTATAGAGGAGGCAGAGACATTTGATTTGGTTACTGTACATTTACAGGGTGCAGCCTACTGGAAAATATTTGGTACAGTAGTTTCTGTGAAAGTCCTCTTAATTACTCTTTTACCCGACATAATAACTACATGGCAAAAGGCCTAGGGAACATGTTCTATCCTGTGCTTTTTTTAGTGAAAAAAAGATTTTCAAATTAAAAATAGTATTATTAGAAACTAATGCCATCACAAAGATCATGCTAATTCTTCTTATTATTCCTCTTCTTCTTCTTCAAAATAATAATACATGTTTGTTATTCATAAATGTGTCTATGAAAACAAGGTATTTTAATCAGCCTATATATATATATATATATATATATATATATATATATATATATATATATATATATATATATATATATATATATATTCTTTTTTTTTTTTTTTTTTTTAGAAGTGAGGAGTTGTATTTAACACTGTGAACGCAAAATAGCCACATCCAAACTACATACTTAATCAAGATAACCTTTGAACCCTTTAAAGTTTGTTTTATGTATTATTCTTACTATTTATTTATTTATTTTATTTTTATTTTTTTCTACCTTGAATACAAAAAAAAAAAAAAAATCCCATGGAATAATTAATTACAGATTTGATTGTTTGTTTCAAATTTTTTTTTTTTTTTTCTCTTACTACATTCCCCACTGTAACTTTGTCAGTTTGATTGACACATAGCAGAACATTTCAGGGTCTGTCTCTCGGTGGTACGTGGAGCTGTCAGAGCTTGACTGAAATCCACTCAGCCTCCTGGAGACTGTCCCAGGAGGGAATTCTGTCTGGCTGCCTGCACAGCAGTAGAGCACTCCTCCTGGACTTCCACCCTCAGTCTCAGGATCTCTACCACGGCTGAACATGTTCCTCACGTTCACTATCCAGGCCAATTAATTATTTCCTTTCCTTTCCTAGCATTTTTTTTTTTTTTTTACTTTATTTAACAACTCATCCTTCATCCACTGGGGCCTTCTTACATGTTATACTTCACACTCATGTTTGAGAATGCCCAAGTAGACTTTACCCTGGTTATTCCAAGATTAGTAAATTATAGGTGCATATAAACTAGGTTGAATATATATGTTGTACATTTCTGTGTGGAATGTCAGATTTTCTAAACTATGATCAAAAGTATGTCTTCAGAAAAATAATTGAAACTATATATATATATAATATTAAATAATATAATATATATATATATATATATATATATATATATATATATATATATATATATATATATATATATATATATATATATATATATATATATATATAATATTAAATAATATAATATAATTCTTTTTTTGTGTGTGTGTTTCTAAAGAATTTCTCTCTATTTCTTTCTTTGTTTTCCTCTACAGTCTCAACAGATAACCTTTTGGACCATTTTACCTCTTGTACTAAAATGGTTTTATTCTCTCTCCCTCTCTTTGTTTTTCCTCTACAGGTATTTTATTGATAGACACACAGATTTAGAGAGGCAGTTTAACATCAATGTTGATGACGGGAAGATCACATTAGCTAAACCTCTGGATAGAGAGACGGATATGTGGCACAATATCACAGTGACAGCCACCGAAGTTCGTAAGTACTATTTCTCTTTCTTCCTCTTCTCGACTGAAACATTAAATGTTTTATGTTTTAAAATGATTGTATAACAATATCAAAGAGGTTGTTACAGTAATGCGCAAAGAGATCATTAAAATCTGGGTAGAGGCACTTCAGACCAATAAAAAATTCACATCACAGTTAACATCTTTGTTAATTATGTAACAGGATTTACAATGGAGAAACATATGCAGGTTTATAAAGGCACTAAGAAAAAAAGGCCAGAAACTAGAAATGAACCATAACAGCTAATGTAATAGAAGCTTTACCTTACACATCGGGTATTAATTTACCATCAGCAGATTTTAAAGTGCTGAAGTTTCCTCTCAGAAACTGAAGACAGAAATTGTACTGAATTAAACAGCTCAGCAGTTAATTTCATGGACATCTAATGAGTAATTTCTACTCACGCCAGAGCTGTTTGCTGTACATAACAGATAAAAGAACATCTGTTGACTGGATAAAGAACTTATTAAACACAAGCTGTGGACCAGAAATAAACATTGCACAAGCCATCCATAAACCTCGAGAATCATTTTGATTGGCATGTACAGCTACATTTTTCAGATACTGGAGCCAAAAATCTTTCCCTGGAGGAGGCAAAAATACTGATGTTGTCATATACAATTAACATAAGATGTCTCTGAGCTCAAAGAGCTGAATAAACTGAATTACTTAAGGGCTCCTCACATTGCAACATTGCATGTGAAGTTAAGCGTGCAAAATGTTCATCTTTCTCACTGTTTTAATATGATGACCAACAAACCTGGATTTTTTTTTTTTCTTTTTTGGCTGATGCCTCTGGTGAAAGAGAATTTGAAAAGAGATGTCTGTACAGCATGGCTATGGATATGATTCTGTGCTATTTCATTATTTTGAAACGTCTGGTCAAGGCTCATAAGCTTCTTGCCTTTTTTTTTTTTTTTAAGTAAGGTGATCAAAGAGCAAAATTAATTGACAGGTCAAATGCATTTCAAATGCTGTTTGCTGTTCTAAGTGTCACACATTACAGAAGTATGCCCTGAATTACCGTACGATGTTAAGGTACCATGTCATGTGCTAAAGCCAAACGAATAGATAATTGTTTTAAAAGTCAGCGGTTGCAACCCTAATTAAATACAATCATTTACATGGGTCCTCAAAAGGGACTGTGAATTACCGCCAGTGAATAATTCCAATGAAAAGTTAATCTAATTAAATTGCCCTTTATTGTCTTCTAGACTTCAGCTGCCACCATTTTATTAATATTCATTTTTTTTTTAACCTTCATGTATAAAACATGCACCTGTACAGAGGATTTCAAAAGCACTTTGAATGTGTTTTTTCTCTCTCTCTCTCTCTCTCACCGTAATCCTGTTTTGCATACTTGATAATGTCTAAAGCTCAGACTGATGCTGCGTCTCATCTGTCTCTCCATCAACCCAGAGGATGGGAGAGAAAAAAAAAGGAGAGGAAGAGAGAAAACGGAATAGTTGTGAGGCAGAAAAAGAGACCGAAAATAACTGGGTCATTGTATTTACCTGGGATTTGCAATAGCTCCCTTCTATATTTGGCCACTGCACTTCTGTTTTCAGTGTTTTAATAGCTTGTCTCTTTTCATATTAGGGAACCACAGCCAGATTTCCAGAGCAATAGTGGCGATCAAAGTGCTGGACATAAACGACAACGCCCCTGAGTTTGCCACCGAATACGAAGCATTCCTTTGTGAAAACGGCAAACCTGGACAGGTAAGAGGGCATGAATCAGACCCGCCAGCAGCATCTCCCTCTCACAGCTCCTCCGTAACGATCAGCCGCGGTAAATTACAGCCTATTGATTTAAGAGAGAGAAGTAAGAGACACCTGGGTGGCCTTTTTTAGCCACTCACTCTCTCTCTCTCTCTCCCTCTGCAGAAAATGAAAACAATCAGATCCATTCAGGCTCAGTCAGAGCCTGCATCTCTCTAGCCGACATGCAGTGTCTGTGACTAACAGTATCAGTATGTACTTCCTCACCCTCCGCCCTCTAACACAGTCACTGCAAGAACATTCTCCATCCATGTGGGGGAAAAAATGACCGGGACGCCTGGGTCCTGCTTTTCAGCTAGTTGTAAATCATAAAGAAAAAGAACATGTCTTGAACAGGGGTGGCAGATATATAGATGGACTTGGCACAGAAAAGTGGGCTGCCAAAGCCTGCGCCCCCTTAGCTTAGGGTCTCTACTTTTATGAGTGAATGGGACAGATTTTTCATCCCGTGTTGGCTGCTGTCAGTGTCTGGCCTCATATGATGTCAAAAGTAGAGTAATGGATGGCTGGTCATGTCTTTGTGTCTGTGTCCACAGGTGATTCAAACCATCAGCGCTGTGGACAAAGACAATCCTTCCCAGGGACACACTTTCCACTACCGCCTGGAGATGCTCAACAATCCCAATTTCACCATCAAAAACAATTTAGGTATGTTCATCCACATCTATTTTATTTCTTTTTTCAACATCTCCCAATTTAATGTTTTAGCCACCAGTACTGTGATGCACACTTACTGGGATTGGGCAACCATTAAGGTCTTTGGAACAAAATTCACAAAATACAAAAGATTATTGTAAACTGTTTTCACCATGTCTCCGGTTGTATATCTTTTAAACTCTGATGTTGTTGTAAATAGTTTTGGTGCATATTTTTTGCATATTTTGCATATTTGCATACCCCCCCCCCCCCCCCCCAAAAAAAAAATAAAAAAATCAAAAAAATCAAAAGAATATGTAATAATAAAATTTAGGTATGACTGGCATATGACTATGAAACAGCAGTGAATTAAGAATGAGAGAGATGCATCTGTACGTGCAAACATTGTGTGTCAAGCGCAGTCCGGAGGCATGCATTTGAAGGGGAAATCTGGTGGAATTAGTGTACCCAAAAGTTAGCAGATGCACAATTGTCTGGACATCAGCTATTTTGTACTCCCCAGTGCATTTTGAAAGAAAGCAAATGAACAGAATCCAAGCCGAGGTTTAGCGATGCAACTCGATGTAGGGTGACTTCCTCAAAGCTGAGGCTGTGCAGCAGATGGTTCTAAATTTGTTTGCTAAATACACTGATTCTTTTCTTTCTTTTTTTGTATAACCTATCCGACCTTCTTTTTCACACTGCGCTCCTGCTGTTCCCGCTGCACAGCCTAGTATTGCACTATGCTTTCGAAGACTTGAGGGAGAACTGTATTGATCTAGTTCCATTTGGCATGTGGTCGTATGGCTGACCGTTGAAGGAGCTGTTGTTTTGGCTGCACACCAAAAAGAGGAAACGTGATATTTTTGAACCAGACGGATCAGACGTTACTTCAAAAGAGCTCTGCCTTCCAAGGGACAGTCATGATTTGAGTTAATATAAGAGTAAGGAAGCGTCTGAAAGGGAAAGAAATTGTGTCTCCCTCTAGTCTCTGTAAAGAGTGGGGTGACATAAAAGCCGTATATAAATCTAAAGAAAAATAGGTAAAAAAAAAAACAAAAAAACAATCATAATAATAACAAATATTATTTAATTGTTAGTGCTATGCATTGTGTTAATTTTAAGTTAAATAAAAATAAGATCATTTGAGTATATTTTAAAAGAAAAAAAAAACAATTTAAGTTTTTCTGCTTAACAATTAATTTTACATAAAAGATGCCATGTTTAATTCAAAGTGTTTGTTATTTTCTTTATTAATTATTTGTTAAAAGTTACTAGCAGTTTCTAAGTCATTTTGTTTTATCAACATAGGTTTAATTTAAACAAAAACTTAGAAAACAATGTTTAAAAAATAACAATTGTATACTTTCAACTATACTTTCTTTTTGTTTATTAAAAGAAAACCAGTTCCAGGTATGAAATATGAATTTCAGAATTCAAGAATTCATTTTTGTTGTTATACATTGCATGTGCTGGGTTGAATAAAGTGATCAAATGCACAATTTTCAAATATGTCTAGTATGAATGTACTGGCTTTTATAATATTATAAAATTCCTCCTCGTTACATTATGTAGATTATAAAAAAATAAATTAGCAGTACATTATTGTAAAATAAATTGAAAGTAGTAAAAAGAAATATATAATAAACAATGCTGTTGAGCTCATAAATATTTCTTAAATGTGTTCACTTTGTCTTTAGTCATTTCAGTAATGTTGTAGCTAGTTATAACTATACCGTTTTATATTTGTTAATACAATGAACAAGAAACAAGAGGATCGATAAATATATATATATATATATATATATATATATATATAAGCTTTTTCAAAATGAAAAAGAAAAAAGAAAGATGAAACAATACAAAGCGTTGTACAATGGACTACTAAGACAAAGACAGACCTTGAGAACTGTAAGATGAAGCAGACAGGCGGAATGTCATTAGTGACAATCTCAGTGATATCTTGAGAGGCAGCATGTATTATGAGTCAGCCTGAGTGAGTTCAGGTTAAAGATGGCCACTCCATCACAGAGACAGGAGAAAGCTCTGTAAGGACACCAGGCTTTGATGCACAGCCTGAGGCGTCTGGTGCACTAAGGCCGCTTTCTCATCTCTTCTGCTGTGTGTGTATGAGTGTGTGTGTGTGTGTGTGAGAGTGAGCTTGCATGTGTGTTTGATCGAGCTTGGCATCAAAACGTGTGCCGCAATTTGACAGCATGTCCAAAGTTGTGCTATATCTTAGTGCTTTTCATCATAGTATGTGTTGTTACTTGTGATTCATGATTAAAAAGCGCGGTGTAGTGTATTGTTAGAATCCCTTAAAAAGAGAGTTCACTCAAATATGAAAATGCTGTCATCATATACTCAGCATCATGTCATTCCAAACCTTTATGCCTTTTTTGACTTTGTGAAACACAAGATTTTTGAAAAACTGTTTTTGCCCATAAAAAAAAAATATATATATATATATATATATATATATATATATATATATATATATATATATATATATATATATACTTTTATTATTATTATTATTATTATTATTATTATTATTATTATTATTATTATTATTATTATTTTCAATGTAAAATCTAGATTTCACACACTTGGATTATGTTGCATTCTCTTCTAGTCAAAGCACTATTAATCATGTTTACCCCATGCACATGAAACT
The DNA here is from genome assembly GCF_023724105.1 of Carassius gibelio. Classification (NCBI taxonomy): domain Eukaryota; kingdom Metazoa; phylum Chordata; class Actinopteri; order Cypriniformes; family Cyprinidae; genus Carassius; species Carassius gibelio. The sequence continues at coordinate 21,738,774 of NC_068402.1, read as the reverse complement.
TGCTGTACAATACATGCTTTATTTATTTATTTTATTTATTTTTATTTTTTGTGATGCTTAATTGCATGATTATCCATCCTGAAAACTCGTTTCAATGATCATGTGCAAGTAGTGATCTATATTTGCACACGTATAGTCTATGATGGTTACCCAACCTGCAAACACCAGGCAGGTTGTCTGAAGCAGACCTCTGGAGCTCAGCTGAGGAGGTTTGTTTGTGATGATAACTGTAATTGCCAGCTAGGAACTGCCAGAATTTCCTCAGCTAGACTAAAAAAATCAAATAAATAATAATAAATAAATAAAATAAATGTTTCTTTCTAAATTTAAAGTAGCACTGAAGCAGTGCTGGAGTTAAGAAGATAATTAAGTGATAATTAACCATTAATGATGAACCTGCTGTTAACAAGCAGAATCCCAGAATGACAGAGAAGCACAAGAACTGCATCTGACTTCAGACGCCAGAGGCAAAGATTAAATCAACTGAAATAAAAGAAGACATTAAATGTCTCAAGATCTCAGCAGAGGATAGTTATAGGATAGTATATATATATATATATATATATATATATATATATATATATATATATATATATATATATATATATATATATATATATATATATATAAACTACAAATATATATTTTCCCTTACATTCTTTCTTTTAGCAACTCACTCTCTGATATTATAACAGTAGGGAATTTATAAAATATCTTCATGGACCATGATCATCACTTAATATCCTAATGATTTTTGACATAAAAGCAAAATCGATAATTGTGACCCAAAAAAGTTTTTTTTTTTTTTTTTATTAATTTATTTTTTTTTATTATTTTTTTGGCTATTGCTACAAATATACCCCTGCGATTTAAGACCGGTTTGGTGAAATAAGATACATAAGTTAAGGAGAATCTACTTTACACATAATGACACAAATATGGAACTTTAATTACATTGATAAATCAGCTCACAACTTTTGCAGATAATTGCTTTGTGATCTCAGGGAAACAAAAAGAAAGCCATATTTACATTTTTCATTAGCATGTTTATGAGCGGAAATTTAATCCCGTCCCTGTTTAGTTTGCCATTATTTGTTCCAGTGAGCTTGGTGATGTCCTTTTATTCCGTAGTTTTAAATGATGAACTTCCTGTTCACCCTCATGAGAAGCAATACATAAATACATATATACATTAACATTGCCTTGGTTTCTCCCAGGACTCTATTAAGTGATAAAGCTTTTCCCGTAACTATTCTGTTGTATCCGTCTTGAGGTATTATCTAAACCTTTCACTCAGTAGCTGATTTTGTTTATTTATTTATTTTCTTGAAATAAAAATTGAAGGCTTTAAGGGACACATTGTGCAGCGTATCAACCGAAAGAGCTCCTTGAGACACTGGAGAGCCTCAACATATGCTTGGGGTATGAGGGGGCAGATAATGAAGTTATAACTTCTGAAAAGAAGCTCCAGTGGAAGCGCCAATACTTTGCTCGGTTTCTTTGTCTGCCTCCCTGAGATGCTCCCACTAATCCCGTAGCCTTTGCAAAAGATTGACTGCAGAGATGAACCTATTTATATCCATCTGTTTATTTATCGGCGGAATAGACATTGTCTTGTCGTAAATTTAATAGCGTGTCATTTCCCTACCATTTACTTGCATGAATTGTCTTTGATTTCATACATCACAGCCAAACTTTATCTCTCCCCAGATAACTCAATCAGCGTTCTTGCCAAGCACGATTCCTTTCGGCGACAGAAACAGGAGACGTACCTCCTTCCCATCATCGTGACTGACGACGGCGAGCCTCCAATGAGCAGCACGAACACTCTAACTATCCGGGTGTGCGGCTGCAGCAGGGACGGCATCGTGCAGTCGTGTAACGTCGAGGCTTTTGTTCTACCCATTGGTCTCAGCATGGGAGCTCTGATTGCAATTCTAGCTTGTATAATTCTACTTCTCGGTAGGTCATTTCAGCTGCCTCTTTAGTCCTTACTCATTTTTTTAAAGATTTGAAATCCACTTTGTGATGTGCATGTAAAATGTGAATCGAAAAGGCACTTAGGTAAACGAATGAAAAAATCCTAACTTTGAACTGCACAAGGCCAAGGTAGAGCTCACTAAGTGGATGTTCTTGTGCCTTTCAGTTATCTTGGTCTTGTTTGTGACACTGAGGAGACACAAGAATGAGCCTCTAATCATCAAAGATGACGAGGACGTGAGAGAGAACATCATCCGTTACGATGACGAGGGAGGCGGGGAGGAGGATACGGAGGCCTTTGACATCGCCACCCTGCAGAACCCAGATGGCATCAACGGGTATCTGCCAAGGAAGGACATCAAGCCTGACCTGCAGTTCATGCCCAGACAGGGTCAGCACTCGGGTCCGAACGGAGTAGACGTGGATGAATTCATCAACGTACGGCTTCACGAGGCAGACAACGACCCCACGGCTCCACCGTACGACTCCATCCAAATCTATGGCTACGAGGGCAGGGGCTCCATCGCGGGCTCCCTGAGTTCCCTCGAAACGGCCTCCTCGGACTCGGACCAGAACTATGACTACCTTAGAGAGTGGGGGCCGCGCTTCAGAAGACTGGGCGAGCTCTATTCTGTGGGCGAGAGCGACAAAGAGACTTGACCTCCAAGCGCTACGGACCTTTTGCTTCTGTCCACATAACTTGTGTATTATGCTACGGGGATGTTAGACACGGCTGTTTAAAAGGGGGTGGGGGCGCCTTTTTTTAAATCTTCTTAGAGAGACCTAATAGCATTAGTCATCTACCACATCAGAGTGCATCGTAACTTCAGAACTTACCAGTGTCTATAGTAGGAGGTCAATGATTCTTGTGGAGTGTGAGTTTAGATTACCGTCACTGAGTGTCTAGCAGTATTTTGGCTATTTGTTGTTCACTGTGACCACCAAAGGCATCAGAACCTTGATTCTTGGTAGTCGCTTGAAAGGACTGGATGGAAAGGGGACTTTCGGACACCTTGTAGCCCGCTGTGGCTTGGCAGGAGAAAAAGGACTGCAGAGAACTCAAAATGACACCGCTCCCCAGCGACAACAGATCTCTTGCCGTCATTGAGCCAATCAGATAAAGGAACATTTAAAAAAAGAAAGTAAACTAAATAGCAATATGTTGTCTACATTACTCATGAATGTATGTGTGGTTTAACAAATGCGAGCGCAATGAAAATACGTCACACTGGCTTTAGGATCTGCCTGCTGAGATAACGTTTGACCCTTTGATACTACGTGGCCAGATTTCTTGAGTAAACTGGAAAAGCCTTGAGGCTTGCTTTATACAACCCTTTGTATTCATATGCTTTATGTGTGGTTCACACGCTAAGATGATTAGACTGTGTAAGACTGCGTTGAGGACAACAAGAGAATTGTGGAAACAATGAGGCCTTCGTTCTTCAAAAGCAAGCATTAAATACAGTTGTATTCCAATGTATTTTTGGAACATTGATGGTGTTTCTTCATTGTTGTGTATGTTTTATATAAATCTATAAATATTCATCGCCAATCGTCTGTTTTGTGCTGCAGGTTTGAGTATATTTGTACTTTTTATTTATTTATTTTTAATGTAAAGTTTCAAGCTTTTCATCTTCAGCTTAGTTATATTTTGGAGCATCACATTTTTTTTTTTAATTTTTTTTTTTAATTATTATTATTTATTTATTTATTTATTTTATTTAATTTAATTTTCATTTTTGAAATATTTTCTGAAATTCACACAGTGAGATTTGTTAACTACACTGAACTGTGAAATCCACAAAAGATTTGTTCATGACCAGGAAAGATAAGTCAATATTTTATTGACACTGTGTGCGTGTGTATATGTGTGTGTGTGTGTGTGTGTGTGTGTGTGTGTATTCCCATACTATACCCAGTGATATCAGTGATCATTCTAAGCACAATAGTTGAGAAAATCTAGTCCATGTTTATATTTGACCCCTGCCATTTTTAAAATCAAAAAATCTGAATCCATCAAGTAAAGAAATACAGAATCAGACATGCGTAATGTGCTGCACTGTATGATATTAGAGCAAAAAAAAAAAAAAAAAAAAAAAGTTGTACATAGTCATTGCTGATTCTCTTAGCTTTTCTTTCAAGTGATAGGTTATGTTTATGCACGTTAGCTATTGCACATGGGAATCTGGCACTGAAGCTACGTGCATATTCTGTTTGTATCGATGCGATTAATGGCAGTTCTCTTGGACAGACATGCGAAAATATAAAGTAGTCTTTCATGCAAATCACATTTTCTACTGTGCTTTAATGCTCATACACTTGTATGTTTAATTAGCTACTCTCTGTATTGTACTCTAAGATATCCATGTATTGTTTCCTACTTTGTGAAATATATTTTTATAAATACTTGTGGGTGTAACATTTCTTAAGCCAAGTATGTCACGGGTCCTGATCCCTGTACTTGAGATCTCTTTCTTGCTTTTTTTGTTTTTATTAAAAACTATTCTCCCATTTGGGGGTTGTCAGTTAAGAATTTGAACCAAATTGATTATGCAAGATGCTGAATAATGAACGAAACGAAGCACATGTGTGTGTGTGTGTGTGTGTATGTATATATATATATATATATATATATATATATATATATATATATATATATATATATATATATATATATATATATATATATATATATATATATATATATATATATATATATTATTATTATTATTATTTATTTTATTTTTTTTTTCTTTCTTTTTTTTTTTAAGAAACCACGTCAAATTCACAGATTTTTCACAGATTTATTTTTTATTTTATTTATTTATTTTTCTTCTGGAGGATGACCAAAGCCTTGAATTTGAGTTTGTTGGATTTCTGTTTTATTGAACATAATCCCATCACTGGCCTACAGCTAGCAGTATTCAATTGAATCTAGTTTGTCCTTTTTTTTTTTAGGTGAACCTAGACATTCAATCAGAATGTGTTGTAATTTTGTAATTGCTGGTCTATGAAAACATTCACTAAACAAGCTTTTTTGGCCATTCTTGCTGGGATGTTATTTTAAGCATCTCATGCCATGAGCACTTTGTTCTTAAAACACTGCGTCAAGTTGTACTCCTTTTAGCTGTTTTTGAAGACAGTGGCACGTCCTGTTTGACTGGCTCCCTACTCATTCTGTCCTATCTACTCTTGGTAAGTGTGGTTTGGCAAGGCAAACTGCATTTTGTGCATCTATTTTACACAAAAAAAAATAGACTGTATAAAAGTAATATTACATTGACAGCCCTACATAAAAACAACTGAGTATAAGCTGTATACCAGAGTTAGGAATAGTGTGCTAAAAATATATGCATTTATTGCCTCGTGTGTTTGATCAAACCTCCAGTTCCCTGTATTGATCTATATTTCTTACATTCTTCTCTTGACCTAATACAGTCACTGACTCTTTTTTTTTTGTATTGGCATCAGGTACTTCCTTCATTCCTTCATATTCCTTCATTCATATATATATATATATATATATATATATGTGAAGGCAGTGTATATGTATTAAAAAGTAGCTTTACTGTCAGACTGAAATCCTTTGTGAGAGATGCTGATAGATTTTAATTATCGGTCCCCTCCAGTGTTTTCTAACAAAGTGGAGGCTTATGAGTCATAATCCGCTCCCCCTTTTCTCTATTCCCTTTGAAAGATTTGAATTTATCCTCTAACCTATCTGATATTAGATTGTTTTCATGAATAACAAAAAGCTCATGATCTTGTCAATTACTGTGCTGGGGTGGATTTATCATTTGTTATACTGAAACTATAAACAACTAAAAAACACATCCATACAAAATTACTGTGCTCAACTCAACTCATCTGTACCCTATTTGTATGCATTCTTCTTCTTCTTCCTCTTCCTCTTCTTCTTCTTCTTCTTCGGTTAAAATTATAACATCAAACTCAACGTTGGAATGTTGTTGTGATCCTCAAGTAGATTCAGACACAGATTTACTGGGAAGAAAATAAAATACATACATGTAAAAGCAGTGTTTGGTTCATGAGTTTTTAATAAAACTGAATCAAAAGAAAAAAAAAATAATGGTGTGGTAGTCATTCCAAATATTGGTTAGTGGCTTTAACTGTTGTACCCTTAAGCCTGGCACTGAACCTCAGGCTGTTCAAGGTACTCTCTCTCTCTCTCTTTCTCTCCATCTATTAAGTGAGAATTAAGCAAGGAGAGAAAGTGAGAGGGATAAGTATGTAGTAAAAAAAAAAAATAATAATAATAATAATAATAATAATTCTCAAATTGTTGGGAAGCCACATTTGAGTTTTATAGGTTAGAAAGTAGAGTAAGTTGGAGACAAGTACAAACTGTCCACACACTCCAGTTTTAATTCTGCTCTATTTTCTGTTCTGTGCATGAGGACCAGGCTGGTCAATTAAAAATCATTTAATTTAAGTGGGTAATACTGTATGACTTCGGATGTACTCTCTGCAGATTCATCCTTGGCATTTTCTATGCAGACTAGGTAATAAATTGGAAAATGGCATATGTCCCCATTAAAAGGACATCTTTATAGAAGTCAAGCGAGTTGGAAAGGGCCATTACTCTGCCTCTCCCACAGATCACTGAAGCAGTGGAAATACACAGGCACCATATGACCACCCTGACACGCGTATTAATATTGTTGACAACTTTCAAACTTCTGATATGCCACAGAGGATTTATAATCTGATCCTACATCAAATGTCTTTGCACCATGTGCTGATCCAAGTTACTGATTCATGGCAAAAGTTTCAAAAGTGCCAGCAATATCAGAAAATGTGAGGACGAAGAACGATGGTTCCACATATGTTTTCAATGACCAAACTTTACCATGACCAACAATACTTTGCAAACTTTTTTTTTTTTTTTTTTTTGATTAATTTCATAAGTTACAACATTATACAATTCTACTTATAACCCTATTTTTCTAGTATTAATAAATTGCCTCCTTGCTGAAAACTGAGAAATGAAAACTTTTATCTGCTAATCCAAAACAAATTAAACTTCAAGTTTGGTACATTTCTAAAAAGAGCTGCATGTTTGGCAGCTAATTTATTTAGTTCCAGTTCCAGACAAGAAAAAAAAAAACTGTTTCATAATTCTCTCCCTGTCTACATCTTCCTTGGACTTTCTAAGTTCATCTCCATCCTCCCACAGACATGAGCTTTCATTTGGGAGACCTTGGATATGACTCAGACACATTTCAAGTGTCCTGGTTTGTATACATCATCTCCTTCATATTTTTAGCATGTTCATGAGATGATTTATTTATTTATTTCACTTTGTGATAGCAAGTTCACAGTAACTCTTGATGGATCACGGACATTTATCCAGGTCAAAACTGAATGATGATTTAAAGTGACAAAATGGCGTTACTGGTCTGTAAGGCACTGATGGCATATTCATGAATATTCATCAGAAATTCAGATAGGCTTGATGGTGCTAATTAAAGCACCCCTGATGAAAATGAAATGGACATGACTGAATGAGGACAGGCATTGATGGTGGGCAATAAACAACAAAACAATCTTTGGGAAAAGTCTATCACCAGAATGCAATTATTATTTGCTGGTTTTACACTTTACTTTTAGTTTAATCAGGATGATTGTCGCAATTAAATATAACAAGGAGAAAAGTTACTTTTCAAATGTTGCAAGTGAACAATACATCACACGAAGTGCTCAAAGCTGTGGTCAGTCCTCTGACTAAACAGCCATTAACATCAACAACTCAGCTCTGGATGGCGAGAAATGTCAAGCTGATGAATTATACAGCAGTAGAGAAATATGAAAGCACTTCGAGGCTAGTGCTCCTGCAGAGAATCAGATAGAAGGCAAAACCTCTTTTGCAAGCGCCGTATGTAGAAAATCAATGAGTTCTGGTCAGAGGCTCTTCGCCACAGTACCTACCCCATTTCAAGAGCTCAGGCACTGTTAATGATAAGACGAGGGTGCACAATCAACCGCAAACCATTTCACATCTCTGCCTTTGTGGAAGTTGGGTCAGCTTAGTGTCAACTAAGTCTTCTCGCAGACAAACAAAGAAAAAAGAGAGTACAACATTCCCGAGACCAGCCACAGCTGATCAAATTAGGTATTGACCAAATGCCAAGAATTGAGTGCTAGATGCTTTTTTGAGCCAGAGCCCAGTTAGTCTTTACCAGAATCCTTGTCTGCGTAGTATGAAACGACATTAGTACGAATTATACCACCGTAATACAACATGCACTTCCAGTATAAAGCACTTACCAGTTCTTAGGTTATTTATATTATATATACTAAATAAGATCATATGTACAGTCAGTCGGTCAATAACTCTAGACGACTACCCAGTTTACTGTACGTCATCCCATCTTTTTGTACCAAAGGAATAAACAAATTAAAAACATCAAATATAGACACACACACACACAATTCAAATGGATCCCCTAGGAAAGTTTGTATTCGCTAGAACAAATATGTGTGTGTGTGTGTATAAGTAGGAATAAATTACAATTTAAAGCATATACAAATATATGAATAGAAAACTATAATAATTAAAAATATACTCTATTTGATCAAATAAATACAGTCGTGATGAGTGAAAGAAATTTCTTTCAGAAACAAAGTTCAATGTTAAGAGCACATATTGAAGTTGATTGCATGTCTTTATATGAAAGCAAAGAGAAAGCTGAGGTGAGTGCGTTCCTGAAGAGCCTCAAGATCTCATTTACTCATTACTTGTTAAATCAAATAAATAATACATAAATATTAGCCTATGTTTTATCATCCGTTTCCAAATGTGCAAGGTAAGCACTTTATTCAGCGATGATGCATTAACTTAAGGTGTTGTTTAGATGCCCCCCCCCCCCAAACCCCTGCACTCTCTTTGATAGTACCATCCATTTTTCATGATCAGTGTAATGCCAATGAGTAAAATAGTAATCAGTCTGAGAGCTGAGAGAGTGGATGGACAGCAGGAGGAGCAGACAGGGTGAAATGAAACAGACTAGCATAAACATTGTACCACACTACACGACAGATTGAAACGGAAGTAGAATTGTTCTGAAAAGTTCTGCTTTATTAAAAGATGATTAGAATATGGTTAGCCTTACAATTATTTCTGTCTAAGCTTTTATAAGTGGCACTTTGCTGTTTTAGGCTTTGTTGTGAATTTACTGTCGTTATAAAAAAAAAAAAAAAAAAAAAAAAACTTGCTCTGAAAATACAAGTATTAGACACGGACTAATGCACTGGACCAAAATGATGATGCTAATAAACAAACAAATAACTTGCTGAAATGTTTACAATCTTGCACTGAAATAGGGGTGAATTAGTGATTTGCTTACTGCAGAGAAAGTCGGCTTACTTTTTAACTCAGCCATCAAAGACAAACTCAAATCCTAGTGGATTACACTATTTTTGATGTAAATGGGGCACATTATACTGCATGTCTGGACAATATGGGTGTTTTGCATTTGTTTATTCACAGAGGTTAACAAAAGACCTCCGGTTGATTGGACTCATGCACTCAAGGATAGTGAAGAGACCAGAAGAAGTGGATCAGTACTGTGCTAGATCTGTCCACACAAATCTACACACCAGCACATCTTGTTAATTAGGCAGAGGGACTTTAATACTTTAATCAGAAAAACGCAAGCTTAAAAAAATAAAAACAGAAAGAGAAAGAGAAAGTGAAGAGAAGAGAAGCTTTCTAACTGACTCTCAGTAGTGAAAGGCAGGGACTGATTGAAAAGTATACTCTAAACTAATTAAACCTGAGAGAAAATGTCAAAGGGCAAAGCAGACACAATTAACTACCCAGGCTTCTCATGTGTACTGCTGCAAATGATGCTATATGCAGGACTGAAAAAGAATACATTGAAGTCTCTAAGCATTCATCCACTGCCGACGTTGGTTTTCCCTTCACTCAGTGTCAGGGAGCACCCTATGATTACTCCAGAGGTGAACCTTGATTACATCTCACAATGCCAGAGTATTCCATTCGTGATTAAAATCGGGGTTCTCAGCTGGAAAGATTAATACATTGATATTAACAATTCAGCGAAATGACACCTCAAAGTGATTCTTTTGAAATTAACGAGCACAAGCCACGTGGATCAAAAGAAATGAGTTATGAAGTGTTTGAATTCAGGACCTTGACACTGGGAACAATTTGGCAAATGGCCGTACAGCTCAACAATTAAAATTAAAATTAAATCAGCCAATACATGAAGAGTTGCATTGAGGTGCACATCCAGAGTAGACCGGAGTGAAAAAAAAAAAAAACAAAAAACAAAAAAAAAATAATATATATATATATATATATATATATATATATATATATATATATATATATATATATATATATATATATATATGTTTTGATTTAGAGATGTGACAGAACAATGTCTCACAGGACTGCTTTAATGCGGGATGGTGATTCTGTAAAAGCATGTGTTTTGCATCTGATGTTTTAGAAAACATAATCATGCCATGAGGGAATTTTGCAGGCAACCAGGACCTCTTCCCAAACAGAAATACTACTGTCTTAGACTACAAGTCTAATGGACTGTCTACAAAAAGGCTTCTTCTCAAACTACAGACCTACATACGGTATCTGCAATGGCTCAACCTAGTTGCATTTGTTATTTTTTAGTGGTGTCTAAATTTCACCTATGGTATAAATAATTGAATTTTGAGTGAATATTCTTGAGAAAGTAGAATTTGATTATTTTCAAAGTTGCAATACAGTACTTACAGCAGACGTTTATAACAATTTTACATCTGCCTTCCTGATTCTTCCGATGAGCTGTCTAGAAACCTGAAAGGAAAGAGATTATACAGTGGTGGCCAAAATTATTAGAACCTTTCTAGTTTTTTCCCCAGCTAAATAAAGAAATGGTTTTAAGTCAGTTATTTCTATCTTTTGCTGTAGTGTGTCAGTTGTATATACATTCACCTAAAGGATTATTAGGAACACCTGTTCAATTTCTCATTAATGCAATTATCTAATCAACCAATCACGTGGTAGTTACTTCAATGCATTTAGGGGTGTGGTCCTGGTCAAGACAATCTCCTGAACTCCAAAATGAATGCCAGAATGGGAAAGAAAGGTGATTTAAGCAATTTTGAGCGTGGCATAGTTGGTGGTGCCAGACGGGCCGGTCTGGGTATTTCACAATCTCCTTTCTAGGGTTTACAAAGAATGGTGTGAAAAGGGAAAAACATCCAGTATGCGGCAGTCCTGTGGGCGAAAATGCCTTGTTAATGCTAGAGGTCAGAGAAGAAAGGCCCGACTGATTCAAGCTGATAGAAAAGCAACTTTGACTGAAATAACCACTCGTTACAACCGAGGTATGCAGCAAAGCATTTGTGAAGCCACAACACGCACAACCTTGAGGCGGATGGGCTTCAACAGCAGAAGACCCCACCGGGTACCACTCATCTCCACTACAAATAGGAAAAAGAGGCTACGAGCTCACCAAAATTGGACAGTTGAAGACTCGAAAAATGTTGCCTGGTCTGATGAGTCTCGATTTCTGTTGAGAAATTCAGATGGTAGAGTCAGAATTTAGCGTAAACAAAATGAGAACATGGATCCATCATGCCTTGTTACCACTGTGCAGGTTGGTGGTGGTGGTGTAATGGTGTGGGCGATGTTTTCTTGGCACACTTTAGGCCTCTTAGTGCCAATTATGCATTGTTGTAATGCCACGGCCTACCTGAGCATTGTTTCTGACCATGTCCATGTCACAAAGCTCGAATCATTTCAAATTGGTTTCTTGAACATGACAATGAGTTCACTGTACTAAAATGGCCCCCACAGTCACCAGATCACAACCCAATAGAGCATCTTTGGGATGTGGTGGAACGGGAGCTTCGTGCCCTGGATGTACATCCCACAAATCTCCATCAACTGCAAGATGCTATCCTATCAATATGGGCCAACATTTCTAAAGAATGTTTTCAGCACCTTGTTGAATCAATGCCAAATGCCAAAGTGAGTGTGTATATATATATATATATATATATATATATATATATATATATATATATATATATATATATATATATATATATATAAAGGAAGGAAGGAAGAAAGAAAATACACAAAATTCAGTTTAATTTGTTCAATTTAATAGTGGTCTGTTTAGGAAAAGGTGTTGCTGTGATTCCTCAGTGCTCGTTTATAATTAAGAATGCAGTTGGCATCACTTTAATGTATGTGCCACCCATTTTAGCTCTGGGATTTGGAGCAATATGAGATGTGACAAGAGAAGTGACAATGCATAGGAACTCTGAGGAAAACAATGTCAACAAACAGCTTTGAGGTGCAACACTGAGAGGCGTTTATGTAAATAAAAGAAGAACCCTATTCTGGTAAATGACACTGCTGCTTAGGACAAAAAAACAACATTGGGGAAAATGGCACATAAATGATGAGAAATACAACTGATTTAACTTCAGAGGGAATGGAAAGAGACTTGGAGGAATGAGCAATAACAACAAGCTTCTTTACTATTCAGAAATAATAAAAACAGGTTTATTTGCAACAAATTTTCTTTGCATTTACCTTACATCATTCACTAACCACCCACCCCCCACCCCCCACCCCCCAAAAAAATGAATTTTGTATATCCTAAAATGTATTGCCTTAGTGTAAAAAAATAACTATACATAAACGTATTTAAAACACCTTTATTTCATGCCTAGTATAATACAACTATATTTGTACTAGTTAAATTATAGAATACACACTGATCATTTGTCAATATGCAGTGTTCACTGCATTGATTCCAGCTTATGTGTCATTATACAGTGCACAAATGATTGTTGTTTCTGTTACATATGGACTTGCGTAACTGAGTAAGATACACCACACAAGTTACTTTTTTCAAGTTAAATTTTTGTCAGATGCTCAAAAAAAAAAAAAAAAAACATTATTGAAACTGGGTTCAAAACTGTTTATTCTAATCATAGCTACAAGAAGAAGTTCTGTCAAAAGTTTATCTTGTGTGCTTTTCTTATTATTATTCTAGTGAAATTTGGGATCAAAGAGCTATTTGATATTTCACGAAGGAAACTTCCATTGTTTCTCACTCCATGTATGAACTATTTTCAACACTATTAGTGCCTTACAACTGGCCCTAAAATTGGCTTTTAAAATAGAATTGTAATTTCCGCTCATTGAGTTTACAGTGTTCCATAAAATGTAATTTATTTTATTTAGTCTGTTATTGTTTTATGTAGTGTCAGCATGGGACAGCGGGTTATTAGATTCAATTTTTCATTATGCGATGTTCATTTTCTTCTAAACATAACCCTAAGAAACCGTGTAACTAAGGTAAGCATGTAACTGGCCATTTAAAATGCAAAGTCAACATGGCTGGCTGGTTTTGACATTTACTTTTCATTTTCCATAGGCTCTTTGAAGAGCTACTATGTCTCTTTTTACACATATGATCCCCTCTCTCTCTAATTAAATGAAGTGAAACAGCCTTGTGTAGCAGTTTCATGGATTTCATTTATGTCAGCAAGTTTCCAAAGGCACCCATCTGAATTTCAAATGATAAATGTAAATATAAATCCCACTCTTAGTGTAGCAATTACATTAAATCCCACATTATGGAAATAAAGACAAAACCAACAAAACATAATTTAATTTTCTGCATTTAGTTCCTCATAGGAGTACAGAGAGAGGAACAGTGCATTTAATTTAGTAATTTATATGTGCTTAGTCTTCACTGAAAACCTAATTAAGTCGACTGTAAGTGAAATATTTATATAGCACCAATCCTTTAAAATGTTTTCTCGTAGATGTAGCTTTTGAATGAAATATCAATGTATAAAGAAATAGTGTAGTGCTATTTAAAAAAAATACGGTATTTACACTGCCCTGGTTCTTGATAATGGTGCATGTAGAGTGGATGTAAAAGGATAGCAATGAAGCTGAAAATCCTAAGTATACAATTCTGAAACAAAAACAGCATTCAAGGTTATTCTAGAAACAAAAGGCTCAGTAAAATGCTGTGGCATCTCTTCATTGAGTCTGGTTTACACGACATTAAAAGACATATGGATTTTAGCCTACAGGAATGCAAAAGAATCATTATTCCAATGTACATACCAACGGTTATAAATAGGCCCATGAAGTTCTTGGGTAGTCCAATCTTTATCGTAAAATTGTCCCAATTTGTCTTATTGATCAGTATCCACCTGGTGGAATTATTATTATTATTTTTTTTTTTTTTTTTTTCAGTAAGAGGAAATGGTTTTGGTTTTGGAGTTGCATTGTTGCCTTTCTTTTGGAAAACAAAATCTGTAAAACAAGTTTATAACTATAATTTACAGTACACTGCATAAGAAGAAAAAAAAAATGAAAACGCTATCATTTACATTTTTACATTATCTATTTAAAATAAATGCTGTTCTTTTGAAGTTTCCATTCATCAAAGATTCCTGGGGGGAAAAAAATGTATCACTACCAAATTCTTCAATGATTTTGTAAGGATCATATGACACTGAAAAATTGAGCTGTTGAAAATTCAGCTTTTCCCTCAAAGGGATAAAATATATGAAAATATAAAACAGTTATTTTAAATTGTCACAATATTTCACAGAAATATTGTTTTTAGCCACTGGTTTTTGATCAAATAAACGCTGTTTTAAAGAGTATTAGAGAATTCCTTCCAAAACATAAAAAAAAAAAAAGAAATGACCAACCTTGAGAAGCTAGATTATTACTTTAATTTTTTTTTACATTTATCACCGTACCTTGTATTTTGGCTTCATTTTAAACATAGCTTAGGAAATGCACTGTCCGTTGCATTCAACAACCAACAGAGAAAGCATTTTTCTGCAGGTAGTTAATGAACTTGTCCTCCAATAGGTTTTCCCCTAGGTGGGTTTGCACCTGTACATTTCAACAGGCAATTTACAAGGTAATACCCTGCTCAAAAGATCTGGCTTTGACCAAAACTGCTTGCAACGACATGCTGTTCAATTGCTCCATTTTACGTTCAGCTTACACATTTTCATTTCCACATTGCTGGATGTTGCGGAGCAGGAAGCACAGATGTGCTCCACAGGGCTCTGTTCTTCTCTACAGTCAGCATTTTTCTTAAGTACCTCACATATGAGCACCTCCGGCCTGGATCTCATCGTTGTTGACGACTGAGAAAGGGATTGCTGACTGTTAATTGTGCACCCATATATGTGTGTGTAGGGAAGCAAGAACTGAAAGATGAAGGAATAGGAACTCATTGTCATCTGGGTGAACGTGGGGTTGGTAAAAATGAAGAGGAAGAAGAGATATGGATGCTACAGCTGAGACACTTAGCATGAGCTAGAGGGAATTAGAAACTCACAGAAGCATAAAATTGCCATTGGCAAAATAATTTCATCCTGGTGAAGTAAGAAGTACTTCTAACCTCAGAAATGTCCCGCAACACCACTGCCTTCACTCCATCTATATTTATCTCAATCTTTGCCATCTGACAGCTTGTTTCAGAAGATAAGTTTGTTTTTGCCTCAGAGTGGAGTAAACCTTATCAAGTATCATTTGACTCCATGTTATTGGCATATGCTGCGGATGAGAAGTGTAAACTAATGATTGCCCCTGGTGTGTCGATGAGGCTTGGATATTAACTTTCACTGGAGGACAAAACATTTGTGTTACATGACAAATGTGATATATTTTGTCACTACATTGTAACTCTGCTTGTATTTATATTAATGCATTTGAAATGCAGCTGCAGGAAAAAGTATGTGGAATTCAATTTGCATACATTTGATTGTCTGCTTAAACAAATAATACAAAAATAATGATGCATTTTCTTTACTACACTAAATAAGCATTAGCACTCACAGTGAAGGTTAAAAAAATATGTGAATCCATAAACTAATGACAAAACCTGTTTGGAGTCCAATCAGTCAATGTTATTCAAAGACGCTCTGCCCTGTGAAAAAAAAACAAACAAACAAACAAACAAAAAAAAAAACATATATATATATAAATTTGCTATTCACAAGATGCACCTCGTAACATTATCAAACGGACTTGAAAAAAGCTAGAAAAGGGTCACAGAAGTATTTCTGAAAGTTTTCATGTTCATCAGTCCACGGTGAGACAAATTGTTGTCTATAAATGGAGAAAGTTCAACACTGGTGTTGCTGTTCCTAGGAGTGGGCGAGCTGCAAAGCTGACTGCGAAGATGCTACACATCTGAAGATCAGAAAAGAGCACCTGGTTGCTGCTGGCAAAATATACTTAGGACAGATTAAACCAAAGTTGAGTCGTTTGGGAAAAAACACACAATGATATGTGTGTTGAAAAAGGCACAGTACAGAGTACACCAACATCAAAACCTCATCTCTGCTGTAAAGTATGGTGGATAGGCCTTCGTGACTTTGAGATGTGTTTTTTTTTTTTTTTTTTTTTTGCCTCAGGGCTTGGACAGCTTGTTACCATCGATTGAAGACGGAATTCCCAAGTTTATTGGGACATTTTGGGAGAGAATATAAGGCAGATTGAAGCTCTAAAGAAATTGAGTGATGCAACAGGAAAACAATCCTAACTGCAGAAGTGAATAAACAACAGAATGTTTTCAAAACAAGAAAATATGCCTTCTGGAGTCATTCAGACCAGATTTGACTTAACTGATATGCTTTCTGGACAGTGAGTGATTCACCAGACATCCCCAAAATATTGATGTGAAAGAGTTGAGCTGAAACTGAAAGAGTTCTGTCAAAAGGATTGCACCAATTTCCTCCTGACCATCAGCCATCAGGCAGGTTTGGTTCACAAATACAGAACATGTTTAGTCTGTTATTAAATCCAACGGTTCACAAACTGGTCACTGAAGATGGAAATACCAATGGTTTTTGTGTTATTTGTTATTTTTTACAGACTTTTTTTTTTTTTTTTTTTTTTTCTATTGTTGTGGCTTTAACGCTGTTAAGTGTATGGGCCTGTTTACACCTGGACATGGTTTTCTCTGTTTGGATAAATCAGATCTCTCTCCCTCTCTCTCTCTCTCTCTCTCTCTCTCTCTTTTACATTTATTTATTTATTATTTGTAACTGTTCCATTTACACCTGGCCGCATAAATGTGTCTACATTTACACAATCTTCAGTTCCTGCACTATAACGGAACACGTGAACACAACAGTTATTCTGTGTATTATTCATCAGCAGCTACAGTAATTTCAAGATCAAAGACCACAAGGAGAGAGTGGCATCAGCACTGGAAAAAAATAAGTTAGTCTTACTATTTTAATTAAGGTGATTACGTGTTGAGTGTCTGCAGCTAACTTTCAGTTTTATTTGCAGCAGTTTGTGCGTCGGCTTGTTGAAGAGATACTCAGCTAATCATCCCAGGCGATGCATGTTGTATTAGTGCTGTTATATCTGATTATAACATGGCATATAGTCTATAAGTCAATTCACCTTTATTTATATAGTGCTTTTAACAATACAATCATTCAATTTGTACTTGTATTTGTACTTGTACAATGACAATAAAGTTGTTTGTTCATTTATTCATTCATTCATTCATACAGATTAATGGTTGGTTTCATCATAGCCCTTTACAGTATTGCATAGGAAAATAGTGTGTCAATAATACAAAATGGCAATAGTACACAATACAGTTAAAGTTAAATGCAGTTCATCATTTAATTCGGTGATGTCATCATCCAGCTCAGTTCAGTTTAAATAGTATCTGTGCAATCAAGTCGACGACATCGCTGGATATTAAGTGTTGCCAACTAAGCAAGTCAGAGGCAACAGTGGCAAGGAACCAAAACTCCACCTATGACAGAATGGAGAAAATCCTTGGGAGAAACAAGGCTCAATTGACGGGCCAGTTCTCCTCTGACCAGACGAAACCAACAGTTCAATTCCAGGCTGCAACCATGTCAGATTGTGCAGAGGACTCATCAGGTTCCTGTGATCTTGTCCCGTTGACCACCTAGGAAACAAGGTTTTGACTGTGGATCTGTCTCTGGTGCTCATCTAGTTATCCTTGTCTCCGCTGACATCCATGGCTGTTGAGGTCATCTCTAGGTGCTGATCCACCATCTGGGCAGGATATGTACTGGATCGAGGTGACTGCAATGACCATCTGATCTGGATACAGACTGGATCTGGTGGCTACGGTGACCTCGGAATAAGAGAGAAACAGACTAATATTAGCGTAGATGCCATTTTTCTAACGATGTAGCAAGTACATTGGTTGTTAGGGGAAGTGTTCCCGGTTAAGGTTGTGCTTATTAATGCAGCCTAAAAATCCTTTAAAATGAATTTGAATATTAGAAATGTGTTATTGTGTTATGAGTATGCCAGAGGAGATGCACAAAGTGTCCAGGTTTAAACAGGTCACTATGATTCAGACTTGGATTAAAATCACAATTCATGTCTGTAATAAAAAATAAAAACATACCTATGCTACTTGGTCAAACTAAGTCCTGTGCAAAAAGGGCTTTAGTTTAACAAACATTTTGTGAAAAATGTATTCAGAAATCCATGGCAAATCCTGAAACTGTACATTTTTTGTTTACAACAGCAAAATGCCACCAGTACCTCAGCCAATATTTTATGGTGTACTAACATGAATGCTACAGTACATGATCACTGAGACTGATGAGATTGAAGATTACTGAAGATAAGACTATCCCCACATCTAATCTCCAATTTGAATCTTCAGAAACAACAGTGGGTGTGTGGGAAAACATTATTTGAGTACGTCAATAAAGGTTTTCAGACAAATAACTTTTATGCGGTTACAATCGCTGGACAAATTTTAATTAAAATATCCCTTCTGGATTTCACCACATGTTGGATATTGACGCTGCCACTCAAGGGGATGCATCATAATTGAATACTTTACACCACAGAGCTGCTGTGCTTCATTGATGTATTCCATACCTCAAGGGGCTAAGTGGACTGGAGAGTAAACCGGGTGAATCATTCTGTACTGAGCTTATAAGATTCCAATAGTGTATTTCAAGTTGATAGATGCTGTCCTTGAGAAAGTGTAGCAAAGTAGTCACTTAGATGTATTGGCAATGTGTCCCAGAAACATACCCAGTGCTCTAAATACTAATGACACAGTGCTGCTGATCTCAGTGCCCTTCCTTCACTTTTTGATGTTGATTTAATTAACAGCCATGCACTGGTGTACATTCCAGTAAATCCAATCGACTGCCTTAGAAGAACAATTATGCAAGTTAAAGATATATATGCAATTATAAAGAATACTAACTAATAAAAATGTCTTGGTAGAGGTTATTAAATAAGAGCATCGTTTTGTAATACAGTACATATCTTACGTCAGACCTACAACATTGGTTCTCAAACTCTTTGACTACAGTCAACCCCCTCCCCCCCCCCCCCCCCAAATTTTAACCTTAGTAAAATATAGAGTATTTGTATAGCCAATAAGATTATGATAAGTTATAATGCATTATTTACTTGATCTTTTCAAGGTCTAGAAATCCCACTTTTAAAATTAGGTTTTTGCATATGTCTTGTTATATTTTCATGTAGTTATGTTCATATATTGGTACCTTTTAAGCTTTTGGAGCAGCACAGTTTTTGCACTAGGGCCTGTATGATTTTTGTTGCACTGTAAATAAATATAGGTTTGTGGAATATGTATATAGGCTAAATATAGGAACAAGGTTTGGCCATTTTTGTGCAATATAAATCTGTTTTTTAGAGTTACTATTAATCTGGTCTAGACATTAAATAATTGACCTATTAAGACATGCTGACTCGTGGTTTATTGTAGGTGGTACTATTTTGGCACCGTTTTTACTTGCACACCTTTAAAGTTTTTCTAATAAAATGCTGCACACTGTGACTGCCTGTCTGAGAGAGCAGATAAAACAAAGTTCAGTCTTTGAAGAATATGTCACACTCTAGAATGTGAAGTCCAAATCAAATTATGAGTAAGAAAAAAATAAAAAAATAAAACATTCAAGTATAAAGTATTTTCACATTTGTAAAGGTCAGTCATAAGTTCTCAAAATTGTGACAAGTCTAGTGCATCTCAGAAGCCTTTTGTTATAGTGTACCATTATCTAATTTATCTTCTGGTTAAGATGGGCTTTAAATTATTTTAATATAACTTTCTTTTAAATAAAGGTCACCAGGAATATAAATGTCTGCTGTAGGTCATTCACACAGGACAAATTAATTATAAGAATAGTAAAATGTATTATTATACCTACTATATTATTAAATCCACAACAATTAAATTATTCATATATATCTCCAAAATATAGTCTTCAATGTTCAGGTCATTGATTATAAAAAGTGAGATTTGAATTGCATTTTGACCACTGAACTAGGAAATGTCTGGGGAAATCTTAATCTTTAACCCACAGAAGTCCACCTGATGGGTCACCTGTGAAGATATTGCTGATGTATGATCATCTTTGTTTCAAATAGTGGCATGGACCAGCAGTGAGCGACGAGGATGAGAGACTGGTAAGGGATTATATGACCTTTCCTATCCCTCCCTTTATTGAAGCTGTCCTGCACCGGTGGTATTTACATTAACATTTCAATACATCCAGCCCAGCCAAAGATAAAATATTCATTTGACCTTTAAGGAGAAAGACTTACTTAAACACTGTCATGTCATTTAACCTTAAGAAATGTACAGCGGCAGGGCCCGAGAGCAGAAGTGACCCTCATTACTGTTTAAGAGTCAGAGTTAAGGGGACGCTTTAATTGCTGCTGCGGAAGAGGTCATTGTGTAGAATTCCTGCTGCCTTCAGTACACAACGTCTCATCTTTCCGCTCTCTAGATTTGGTACGTTATGGTGACGAACAAGGCGCCACTAATTATGATGCATAAACAGGAGAACGCTTCCTTTCTCTATTTTGCTCTCTTGCATGCACACAAGCACACACAAAAACGGAGACCCCACATCTGCTTGGAGCAGAAACAAAATGGATGCATGCCCTTTGGGAGCCCAGGCAAATGAATACTGTTGGCAGAACAATTAGCATTTAAAAGGGAGAGTAACCTTTGCTCAATACATCATTTTTATTGCTGTGGACGTTCATTTTCACCAAATACAGGGGCCCGTGTGTACGTGTGTATGTGCGTGTTTGTTTAAGCGGCGGGGAGAAATAAAGAATTTGATAGTCCTTGGCTCAGGAAGCAATTGGGGTTCTAAGATATGGTAATTCTGGCGCTTTCATACATCACGAGTACAGCTGGTGGAGGAGAACTTGTGTCTGCAGTGCTTTCATGTTTCTCGATTAATTATTGGTAGACATTATATGCACTAATGAGTACACTATCTCTTTTTGCATGTACCTATAGAGTCATTGCAGTAATAATTGTTTTTTTTCTATTTCCATTATTATTTGCATTTTTAAAATGTTATTCATAGAGACAGTGAAGACAGAGTGTGCTAAGCTGGGTGGCTAGATGGTGATTAAATGTCTCCAAAAATGTGTTGCTTCTAAGGATTTTCCTCACCCTCATGTCTTTCCAAACGCGTAAAACTTAGTTCATCTTCAGAACACGAATGAAGCCGAGATATTTCTGACCCTGCATAGACAGCAAGGCCCAGAGACCTTGATCTGCATAGACCTCGATCAAGGCCCAGAAAGGTAGTAAGGACATCGTTAAAATAATTAATTAATTTTATGAAGCTACAAGAGTACTTTTTTGTATGCAAAGAAAACTAGAAAAACTACTTTTTTCAACGATTTCTTCTTCTCCATATCAGACTTTGATGAACGTTCATGACTTTACAACGATGCATGCAAACAAGGGGCAGTGCATCCGGAAATGCCGGCTCACACGCATGCATTGTGATACTCTTGTAACTGACAAGGAAGAGAAAAATAAAAATAAAAATTAACAATTAAAATTGAGGTTTGACCACCGATGTCACACGGACTATTTTAACAATGTCCTACTAGGATTCTGGGTCTTGAACGAGGTAGATAGCTCTCAGATTTCATTAAAATATCTTGAATTGGTTTTGGAACGACGTGAAGGTGCGTAATTAATGACAGAATTTTCATCTTTGGATGAACTATCCTTTTAAGTTATACTTATCTAAAGGACCATGACAATAAAGATAAAGTTATATTTTGATTCATTTTATACCGTTCTGTTGATTCTCAGCCTTGAGTTTTCATCTCTTTTAGATGGTAAACATTGTTCTGCAAAAGGTCTTGTAAGTGTCAGATAATATTCATACACTGTTTATTAGACTATTCCGCTAACACTAACCATAACACTAATCTTAACCTAAATGCTAACCAAATTTCAGATTTTTATATCTTTGCTGAACATTATGTACATTTTATGAAATGCTTCATATTTTAATGTACTATATAGTTTGAGAAATTGCTTTTGTACCAAAGATGAAATACACTCAGCTTACCTGATATTTGCTGTGCTGAACAGTGCTATTATGAAAGTAGATTTTTACTGACCATAAGAATGTTTGAGTTTAGATAATCATACTTTTAGAAATGCCAGGGAGGTTAGAGCAGCCTCGTAAAACTGCAAATGTGTTCACAGCTGTAGTTCGCATTCATCTGTATTGATATTTTATTTTATGTAAATCCATTTGGATTCTTTTCCCATGACTATTAATAGCACTCTTTAATATAGCAACGTTTGTTCATTCTGTACCTGAAGGATGGAACAACATAAAGAAAAAGAACAAGATGGAGATAAGTTCATTGAAAATGATGGACTACATTGCAATAACTACCTTGATAATCTGCAGTAATCAAAACTGGAAGTCCTCTCACTATCTGAGATCTGAATTTTCAATATTAGAGTTAACAATATTACAGCATCCATCATCCCCAAATGCTACATGTCAGCCTGTTGCACAGCCGCAGTCTGCACTGGTGTAATGTGATTTATAAGAGGTGCAATCCGATCTCAAAATTCAAACACGCTTTCTGTTTGTGTTCCTGTTTAAATGTATTAAATGATTTGGATGCTGATCCAGCTCTCTTTGGTTGACATGTAAGCTCATCCTTACCCAAACTGACTGTACAATCAAAACTCCACAGTTGCTCAGACATGCAACGTCTTAAACACACTGACACCATATTTTCTCTTGCTAGCTGAACATACTTTAAAGTAAGTAAATATGGCCAGGATAAATCCAGCAACTGTAATGCCGCCCCTTTTTGTGTATTTAATTTCACACGCATTTGCACAGGAAAATTACATTTTATTTATCTAATATAGCAGGGAATACTGGGTAAATATCAGGTCTGTGGATTTCCTCAGGATATTGGGCGGTAAACATAACCCTGCAGGTTTAAGGAGAGTGCATAGAAGAAAAAGAAAAACTAAACTGAAAAGTAACAAATCAATAGGCATTTAACTTTAATGATAAAGAAGTTTATTCGTGTTTATTCTGTTATCAAAGAGCTTTTCATATACTCAAGTGTAAAGCATGCACAACGTTTCTTTCCATTGCATCAGTTACAGTATACAGTGGAAAATGGACATCCTTTCAGCTACAGTTTAGAATATAGAAATAATATTTTATTGAAGAAGAATTTGTTTGATTGTCACTTATCTGTATCAAGAAAGCAACTATTCTGTCTCTTACATCACCTTGAGGTTTTTGTAATATTTTGGAATGTTTGTTTTGTGTCTACAGGATGTCCCAATTGCTTTTGTTGAATGGATATTTGGGGATTCTCTGTGATTCAGAAAAAAATGAGTTGAAGAGAACAGTACTGTATGAAGCAGTAAAATATTTCAGCTGTGACTATCCTTGCTGAGAGACACCACTGGACTAATACAAGGCCCAGGACTAATATAATATTTATTACTCACACTTTAACAACGATCACATACAAAATATGAATAATATATCTTCACTGTGTATTTGTTCACTGATTCTGGAGATATGACAAAACATTTCATAGAATTGTATCTGCCATTTTTTTTCTGTTAAATAGCAACACTTCCACTTTTAAATAATCTAAGATGACCACTGGGATGTTTTTAACACGAATGTGCCATTGAATGATTTGGTTTTATGTAAATTAGCCCTTTCATTGGGTCGCACAAATGTGTCCTCACTTGGTGTTAACACTCTAAGATATTTATTTAACATTTAGCATTCAGGCAATGTCAAAGTCAACCCATATCTTGAAGGTCCATCATATTTTTTAAGTTTATATTTAGATAATATTGCTCATTGTATCATCTTGTCAAGTAACATAATACCACAATTTTCCAACCTTGTCACCTTTTGTGAGGAAGTTGAAGCAATGTAGTGAATACTTCTGAACACATTCGGCAGACTGGAATAATTACAATCTAAAAGATTTACCTTTCTTACGGTTACGCTGCTTTTTCTGTTTAATGACTCAAGAATAAGTATGCTCTAATATTCCATAACTGTGACTATGGACCACCATCTACATTTTTCAGTAAGATGCATGTCATTTAGAAAAGGCAGTGGATTAGATTGGTCACAGGTCTGGATACCTTGTTATGGTGGTCTTGGATGGATGTTATCAGACCCAGTTTAACCTAGCTGCAGTGAGATCCAATCTTTAAAAAGAAAAACTTGTTTTTAACTTTGAGCAGGTTTTTATTCCTTCATCCTTTGTTTTACTAATCATCCCATGGGCAAACACAGTTAATAACAAAGGCTGAAAAAATGAGCCCTTATCTCGTAAGAAAACAGGAAAATAGATATCCCCATTGTGCATAATTTAGCCCTGCTCTCATTTCTTTTAGCTTTCTTCTTTTTTTTTCCCTCTCTCTGCCTTTTTTCCATTTTTTTCAGAGTGAATAAAGGTTGTGGAGTGGATAAGAGATGCATAGACGGATATAAGTCTCCCTCTCTCTCTCTCCACCGTTCTGGGATTAATGTTGCCCCCATGCATCTGAAAATTATACGAATAAATATGAACTGAGTGGCGATGTGGCCTTGTGGCACATTATGTTGATTAAACACAGTGAATAGAAATTCAGCTTGCATTGAGAGCAGTTTATCGCAATCAGCCACTCACTGTTTTTTGTATTTTCCATTTAAAGTTATTGAATTTATACTTTTTTCTTTTGCACATATTAAATTAAGCTACAAAATTATTTCCAGATGGCAGGCCATAAAGTAAGTGTGCCTCACAAAGCTCTGCAGGAGCACCTTAAATAAACTTAAACTCTCTTTAGTCCATAAACTCCATAAAAAAGTAAACAGAAAATTGTGATTAAAATAAATAATTAAAATAATAACAAGAAGAAGAAGAAGCAAATATGTCTACACAATGAGAATGAGATTAGTAATTTCCCAGCTATAAATATTTGCTGTCATAAAGTTTGATATATTTTTTTTTTTTTTTTTTTTTTTTTTTTTTTTGCCATCATCAAGATGTAAAAAATAATCAGTGGAAATGGAATTAATTAGCTCAGTTCCTGCAGATCTACGAATGTTTTTTTTTTTTTTTTTTTTTTTTTTTTGATGAGCTAGACATCGCTAATAAACATATTCCTCATATTCTTTACAATTCTTGCATGGTAGCCCTATTCCTCAATACATTAGTCACATTCTGGACAAGAGTTTCAAAAAATAAAAATAATAATAATAATAATAATAATAACTATAAGTATTGTATATTTGCATTTAATTCAGTATGTACCACTTTATGAACAGTCTCCAATCTATGTATAAAGCATTTTAAACTCATGTGCTGTCTTTTCAATTATTGTAAATTACAAAAAAAAAAGAAAGAAAAGAAAATATGTCGTCATTTACTAATTTACTCTCGTCATTCAGTATATTTCTTAATACAAGATTTCCTTATTCTGCCTTGCTGATATGTCCCCTTTATAAAGCTTGTTTAATAATTTGGCTATTATTAGTAGTAACCTTTATTTCCCATTACTCAGTGGCCATGAACACACTGCAGCTAAATATGGTTGTCACTCTAGTCAAGTGCTTAATTCCATTTCACAGAGTTCAGTTATTTACAGGAGCGACAACTATGTTCTACAACCTAATTATTATTTTGCACATATACTGTTTGAGAAAACTATACTTGGGTTTTAGAGTAAAAAGTAAGAAATCAAACATACAAAAAGTCATTCTCAGGGAGCTGAATAGAAGAGGCGGTGGTTTTGCACTTCAATTTAATTTAGTCAGGCAACTGAAAATACTTCCAGAACCGCAAAGGCAGGGGGATGTGAGAGCTCAGCATGAAATCATTGAAACCATAAAAGTCCTTAGAACTTAGAAAAAAAAAAATGAAAAAAGAAAAAAAAAAAACATGTACTGTACATGTTGTAGGTAACATTTTTATATTGGATTTGCGTAGTTTTAAGAGTATAAATCTGGTATTGTTCTTATCTTCGTAAAACAATCAAATCTATGTATGCATTTGAAAGGCAGTCATAAACATTATAATGTATATAATGTACAGTATAAAGTAAATATCTTGTAATTTAATCTTCAAAAGTTGAAATCTGTTTATTGCTTAACTGCTTACACCAAAATCTTTACCTGTCACACAATTTCTGCAACCTGACACTCAAACAACAGAAGCAAACACCAAATCTGCAGAACCATACTGCAGTTCTCAGACTCAGTTTTCAATTTCATACAACACCTTTTGCAAAACGCAAAACACAAATAACACAAAAACCTAACAGTAATTAATATTATGGCAAAGGTGTCTACAAATGTTTGCGTGATTGTTTTACATTTTGTTTGTGCAAATCTTTGATTTGTGAAAATGTGTGTACAAGCACATAAAAATATTAATAAATAACTTCAACAAAGCTTCGGGGAATACTGATTTGAGCATTGAACTTAATTTGAGTATCTTGTGCTTTGATGGTTGTGTTTGTTTAGCATTCTAACAATTGTCAGTAATGAATTGCATCACCTTTTTGTTTTTTCTCTCTCACCCTCTCTGTAAGACACACCCCATAGACCCCTTTTCTGTTAGCACAGACCTTTTTCTGTGGGCACTGAAAATAACTGGATACATTCAGATTTTACCTGCATTTGTAAGGTCACTCAATGTCCGAGATCACGATTAACTTTAATGGACAAAACCCGACCTGCCCCTCCCGCACACGCTTTTACTCAAAGGATAGACGTTATGACAGGATTCCCTTCTGTTGATTGACACACATCTAAGGTGTAGACAAACTCACCGTGTCTATCTAGTCAATTTCAGCAAGCAACTATGTTTACAGCTGATATCCCAAACACAATTACTCATAACAATGTATATACAATTATATATGATTAAGCATATTAATATGAAGTTATTTTTGGTGAAAAACAACTGAGCGTCTGTGACAGTGGAATTTGTAGCTGTAGAGAAGAGCCACACATGTGTACCAGTAAATTTAAAATCACAGACAAAAGTTTTAAACTTGTAGATTTATTTTTCCTCTTCCACAAACACAACACGGTAGTTACAGCTTCTTGAATCCTTCACTGCAGGTGCACAAATCCTATTCTACGTATCACAAATCAAGAAACCCGTACGCTACACGTTTTGCTACTATTGCTGCAGTTATTATGGTGCAAAACCAAGCAGCAACCTTCTGCTCCCTTTCTCGAAACCAACACAGAAGTGACTAAAACTGCATCGACTGGCCAACGGAGGCTGGCTCCAAAAGGCAGTAAGTTCCATAGACCCCCCATGTTAAAATTACCAACTTTACAGCAAAAAAAAAAAATAATAAAAAAAAAAAAAAAAACATGTTTACAGTTTGATACAAAAAATAAATAAATAAATTGTTTGGTCTATATAGCTAATTTTGCCCTTCTGACAACTGTGAGGTGGGTGATTTTTTAACTTTATAACTCATCCGGTTAAACTATATTAAGACAGTGATAGGTGGATTGCTGCTGCTGTCAGCACTTTCGAGCTGGGCTTGGATTCAGAAACCAGCTCCTGCCTTTTTGGCAATTTTCATTTATCTGGGAGTGATGCTCGGTGACGCGCTGCGAAGATAGCGACTGCCGCCTCCGCCCACTTTTGACTTCAAAAACACTGTTGCGAATGGGTGACGCCACGGACACTACATCCATGTTTTATACAGTCTATGTACAAAACACATTCACACACCTGCATAAAAATTTTAAGTCACAGATGAATTTTGTACATCCCAAAATCAGTTTCACGAGTTCACCCTTACATCTAATCTGAAGGCAAATAGTAGGCATATTTTGGCGTGCTGTCCTGGGGGAGGGGTCCGGGCCCGGAGCATAGCCCGAACCCAAATAACTCCCCCTATCCCTAATTTGGGATAAATAGATTAGAAGTGAGGAGTTGGGGTGGAGGAGGGTTGCCGAAAAACTGTCGTGGGACAGGAGGTAGGAAGACTGGATATATATACGCTTGCGTGCTATTTAAGATTATTAGCTAAACGAGATGAACCTGTGCCAAATTGGATGATTATCTGATCGTGCTTCTCCCGAACTTTGTTAATAAAACCACATTTCACGAGTTCACCCTTACATCTAATCTGAAGGCAAATAGTAGGCATATTTTGGCGTGCTGTCCTGGGGGAGGGGTCCGGGCCCGGAGCATAGCCCGAACCCAAATAACTCCCCAAAAGAAGCTTAAAGACATAGGACAGCAGCCAGAGAGCTAAAATTTAGTCGCCCCCCAAAATATGCGTGTTGGGAAGAAAATGCAGAGCGACCGGGAGAGCCCGTGCAGTGTTCGACGAGAGCTGCAGCTCGCAACGTCTTACCAGCGAGCCCTCCGTGCCGCTTATGGGAGGAGCACGATGCCTGATATCAAGAAATGAGGGACTCTTGCTGCCTCCGAAGGGAGCTGCGGCTCTGCTGCACCGGAAGGGAGAGTCCCTCTTGCGGCTGAGTAGGAGGCGCAGTTTGTTGCATCTGATGGAGGGCTCTCACTGCGACTGAAGGGAGCCAGCGACTGTATCCCATCGGGAGGGAGATCCCTGGCCGCCATAGAGTATGCAACATAACTCGGACGGGGGGTTCACACTGCGACCGAAGGGAGCCGTGGGTCTGCTGCACCAGAAGGGAGAGCTCCGTCAGATGCTGAATAGGCAATGAGATTCGAGCCGCGGTTTGGCGCGTCGGATGAAGGGCTCCTAATGCAACCGAAGGGAGCCAGCGGCTGTACCCCATCGGGAGGGAGATCCCTAGCCATCGTTGAGCATGCAACATAACTCAGATGGGGGGTTCACACTGCGACCGAAGGGAGCTGTGGGTCTGCTGCACCGGAAGAGGAGCCCTAGTCCGATGCTGAGAAGGCAAAGAGACGCGACTGTTGGAGGGACTCCCGCTGCATCCGAAGGGAGCTGCGGCTCTGCTGCACCGGAAGGGGGAGTCCCCCATTGCGGGTTTATGGAGGCACGTTTTTTTTTGCCTCTGAGGGTTCTCCCAGCCTCCGTAGGGGGTTCGCAACTCTGCAGCAGGAGTGCTGCCCCGGAGGGGAGAGCCCTGATTGACGCTAACTGGAATACGACTGTTGGAGGGACTTTTGCTGCGTCCGAAGGGAGCTGCTGCTCTGCTGCACCGGAAAGGCGAGTCCCCCTTGCGATGCGAGGCATGGCTTGATGCGTCTGATGGAGGGCTCTCACTGCGACCGAAGGGAGCCAGCAGCTCTTTTCCCCCGGGAGGGAGAACGCTGTCCGCCCTTGAGCATGCAACATAACTCAGATGGGGGGTTCAACCTGCGACCGAAGGGAGCCGTGGGTCTGCTGCACCGGAAGGGAGAGCCCCATCAGATGCAGAATAGGCAAGAAGATTCGAGGCACGGTTTGATGCATCGGATGGAGGGCTCCTGCTGCGACCGAAGGGAGCCAGCGGCTGTGTTCCCCCGGGAGGAAGATCCCGGTCCGCCATTGAGCATGCAACATAACTCAGACGGGGGGGTTCACCCTGCGACCGAAGGGAGCCGTGGGTCTGCTGCACCGGTAGGGGATCCCCGTCCGATACGGAGTAGGCAAGAAAACGCGACTGATGGAGGGACTCTCGCTGCGTCCGAAGGGAGCTGCGGCTCTGCTGCACCGGAAGGGAGAGTCCCCCTTGCGACTGTATACGAGGCTTAATTTGATGCATCGGATGGAGGGCTGTCACAACGACCGAAGGGGGCCTGTGGCTCTGCTGCACCGGGAGGGATAACCCCGTCTGCCGCTGAGCGCGCAGCGCAACTCAATGACAGATGAAAGGCTCACACTGCGACCGAAGGGAGCCACTGCCCAGCTGCACCGGAAGGGAGAGCCCTGTCCGATGCTGAAATAGGCAAGGAGATTGTAACGATGGCTGGAGGGCCCTTACTTTGGCCGAAGAAACGATAACTGAGAGGCTTCTATTATTCAAGTACACAACATGATTTAAGGAGGAATATTTTTATTTTTTTTTATTTTTTTAAATGTCTGATGAGCAACAACCGAGGGCATCTATCGGATTATGTGAGAGGCCCCTTTTGAGCTGCTTAAGTTTAGGGCTGAAACGATTCCTCGAGTAACGCGATTACAAAAAATGATGTAGGCAAATTCCTCTGCTTCGAAGCCTCTTTTAATTTATTCTAAATCTCACGTCAGGTTCTTTCGCAATGATTTATTGTATTTTTTAAAATGTGACAACGCTTTTTTTTTTTTTTTTTTTTTTTTTTTTTTTTGTTGGCGGAAGGAGACAAGCGCTGCGTCCGAAAATCACGTACTGCAAGGAGTCAGCAGTGTTTTGATTTGAGGATGTAAAGAGAACGTTGTGGCATGTGTCCATTGCAAGATAGAGCTAGCATACCACAACTAGGGCCCTACAATTTCCGCGATGCAGAAAACGTGGAGGGGATCGCGGAATCCAGTCACAAAAACGGAATTTACAGTTGAACGCGGAATGGCAAAGAACTTGCCAATTATTATTATTATTATTATTTATTTTATTATTAATTTTTTTCTTTTTTTTTTTTTTTTTTTTTGAATGAATGAAAATAGGTAATTGCACTTACATCCAATTCACGAATTAATATCTCTAAATATTAAGCCGGAACAGTATTTAAATGTAAATCCTGCATGTTCTGTGTGTCTCTGTTAATGAATGGAGCAGGAGCGCGACTTCCTTTATCACACACACACTGAAGCGCGCGTTACGCTCACGGTAATTTCTGCGTCTGCGGTCTCACTAAATAAGGACTTGAACAACATCTCCAGAACTGCTCTGACAGTCAGTTCATGAGCATTTGACCATTTGATTTAAGTAAAACTAGCATCACATCACATACACAGAACTGAAAAGGTACGTCAACCCGACTAAATAAAAGTCCGGGGTCCTGACATTTTATCCTACCCATCAGATTTACTGTGCATGCGCACATCAGTATAATTAAGCAAAAACACATTTTATTTTATTACTCGATTAATCGATGGATTTTTTTTTTTTTTTTTTTTTTTTTTTTTTTTTAAGAATACTTGATTACTAATATTTTTAAACCAGAGTCGTTGATGAAAGGAGGGTCCATCGTGAATTTAGATTGGGCGTTCCGGAGTTAGACAAAAGCGAGCCTGATGAGGTTGAATTGGAGAATGGACATAAAATATATTTATTTATTTATTTATTTATTTATTTATTTATTTATTTTTGAGGCTCTTGCGACAGCGAGAATTGCGGCAGTAGGGAAGGATGGAAAGGGCTCCTGCGGGAGCAGACACTGCTATGGCAGTGGTGAAATATAGGTAGAGGCTCCTGCGGGAGCAGACACTGCTGCGGCAGTGGTGAAATATAGGTAGAGGCTCCTGCGGGAGCAGACACTGCTGCGGCAGTGGTGAAATATAGGTAGAGGCTCCTGCGGGAGCAGACACTGCTGCGGCAGTGGTGAAATATAGGTAGAGGCTCCTGCGGGAGAAGACACTGCTGCGGCAGTGGTGAAATATAGGTAGAGGCTCCTGCGGGAGCAGACACTGCTGCGGCAGTGGTGAAATATAGGTAGAGGCTCCTGCGGAAGCGGAGACTGCTGCGGCAGTGAGGAAAAAACAGAAAAGGCTCCTGCAGGAGCGGACAATACTGCGGCGGTGGGGAGATATAGAGAAGGCTCCTGCGGGAGCGGACAATGCTGCGGCGGTGGGGAGATACAGAGAAAGCTCCTGCGGAAGGATGGCTGAAGTGAGGATTGACCATTACAGATAGATAGGGCATGTTAGGAGAGTTAGCTATGGTAGATTAGGAGTTTTAGTGAAAGGGGATGAGCTGGCGTTAGAGGGGTTGGCTGAAGAGGGTTCGAGATAGATATATAAATAAATAAAATAATCGGCCTGACCAATAATAGGTCTTGGTACCCTCTGCCTTCTGGCAAATCTGGAGCTGGAGGCCACTGAACAGAAAAATGGTTAGTAGCATGAGGGAGCGGAAGAGTTGAGGGCGCGTTTACGAATGGAGGCGGCCTCACGTTTGCTTCAGCTGCTGTAGCTGTGGGTCGTGGGAAGGGGCTGGGGTGTGTGATGTCTTGAAGAACCTGTGTAGCCTGCACTGCTAGCAGAAGTAACAGGATGGAAATACTGAGATGTGCAGGCCCGTGTTGCAAGTAAAAGTAGCTTCATGCTTGCTTTGGCTGCTGTAGTTGTTGGCTGATTTGACAATTGCTCAAACCTTGTCTGAATTAATACAGTCCTGTTGGAAAAGCATCTTTTCCTCTTGTTTTGGCCTTCGGGCCCTTTTAAACAGCCTCCGGAGCAGATAAATTTGGGATGCTGTTTTCCTGTTGTAGTATGGACTGTGAAAATAGAGGCTTTGAAACAATGTAGCATGTTTAGTTTTATAAACCATTGTACCAATAGACATGTCTATAGCAGTAACGTTAATTGCAGTAATTCAAATTCAAGCCGTTTCTAAAGACATTTACTTTGCATGCTTTTCATATAACAGTCCTAAAAAGACGATAGAAAATTTACTCACACTTGTTGTTCTGCAGCCAAACACGAGGCAGTAGCGTGAAAAATTCTGAATAATCATGCCAGTAAATGGTGAAATATGTCCCTAAATAATTGATCCTGCCGGAATAATTGCATGAAACTTATGTCTGTATCATCTCAGTGAGGTTTAAACATGCACAGTAAAGCAAATGTAATGTCTTTAGACATTTCGGTGTGGATGACAACTCTGCAAAAAGCCTTTGCTTCGTGGTTAAAAAGTGGCATCGTCATCGGACAGAGTTAAGTCATAACGCCGTTTAACAAATTTTGGCGTCTTCATAAGCGCATTCTATATATAACGTCTATTTAAATTGTTCAGATGAGCAAATCACGAGGTTTTCTTGCATGATTAGCATTTTAATTGTTTGGTCAGACGGTTCATATATTGATCTATATATTCACGTTCATAAATCGGGGATTAAACGTGGAATTTATCTTTTGTATGCTAAATATGTAAACAATATGTGCACAGTACCTATAACTGCGCTTTACATTTTGCAAGATTGACATGCTAAATGGCTAACTGACCCGGTTTACTCTCATAAATTTTGTTAAGATAAGATATGTACCAGTTCATTGCGTTTACGAACGACATGTATCCGTTTAATCAACTCGACATGTATACCGGTTTAGTCCTTTCGTTCACGAATGAGAGCTCTCGATCTCTGAGACTCATATGAAACTCGCTCATTGTGGATGACAACTCTGAAAAATTCTTCATGAATGAGTGTAAACTGAGAACGATTCGTTCGCCTAGAAGATTCATTCAAAAAAAAAAAAACGATTCTTTCACGAACGACATGCCACTACAACAACGCACGGTCTTCGCCGCTAGTGGAGGCAGCATCGAACTGCGCCACGGCTGAAAAAGCGAGAGAGGTTTACTGCGCTGAGAACTGGAGCACGGCTGCGATCCAGCATTATAAGAGAGCCCGGTCCTGGTGAGAAAATCGTGTTGTCGAGTGAGGCGAGCTCAAGGATTTGCACGAGCTTTTGGCCACAACGTGTGGCTTGGCGAGAAGAGCAGCTGACGCGATGACGCTTGTTGGTGTTCGGCGGATAGATATCTTCGTCGGAAGGAAGATTGGGCCTGTGATAAGATGACGGACAGAGCGAACCGAATGCTGACAAACGGTCTATGCCGAAAAACTGTCCTGCCGAAAAACTGTCGTGGGACAGGAGGTAGGAAGACTGGATATATATACGCTTGCGTGCTATTTAAGATTATTAGCTAAACGAGATGAACCTGTGCCAAATTGGATGATTATCTGATCGTGCTTCTCCCGAACTTTGTTAATAAAACCACATATGTGCGATTCTAGAATGTTTTCTTACACACACACACACACACACACACACATATATATATATATATATATATATATATATATATATATATATATTAGATCGTGGAAACAAAGGTATGCTTTCTTTCTTACTTTTTCTGACATGACTCACCGTTATACTGTACATTTGTTTATATTAAATGAGTTTAGCTCCAATCCTGATCAATTTTTTAGTTTGGCTTCATTTTGGCTGCCCACTGCTCCGGGTGTGTGTTCACAGTGGGTGTGTGTTCACTGCTCTGTGTGTGCGACTTACAATAAAACTATGAGAAATATTGTTTTTGTCCATGAATCCATGAATTTTCATATGAAATACATTTTTGTTGTTGTTTTTTATAATGCATTGTGCATTAATTATAGTTGCTTAAGAATACCCTTGTAATGTTTTATAAATATGGGATTTATAGAAAGTGTTACCAAATATTCAACCCAGATTAAAGAATATGCCCCAACGGTCAGACTTTGTGCTGTATGAACATTGAGATTATTAACTACACTATATACTATCTGAATGCACCTAAAAGGAAAGTGCAATTAGTTTATAATCCATCACAAATCATTAAAGCTCCATTCCTTACAATGCATTTATGTGGTTCAAACAGCGCAGCAAAGTGCTATATTGCTGAATGAATGTAGTTGATTCCCAGGGAATGTATAATGATTAATATATATGTATATATATATATATATATATATATATATATATATATATATATATATATATGTGTGTGTGTGTGTGTGTGTGTGTGTGTGTGTGTGTGTGTGTGTGTGTGTGTGTGTGTGTGTGTGTGTGTGTTTGTGTAAGAAAACAGTCTACAAGTATGCAAATCTCAGAATTCACATGCTGATTTTCAGATGTATTCGTCTGTGACTTCACTTTTTTTTATGCATGTGTGTGATTGTGTTTTTCACCATATTTACTGCAGCAATAATAGCGAACCTTGAGCGTACGAGTTTCTCGATTTGTGATACGTAGAATAGGATTTGTGCACCTGCACTGAAGGATTTGAGAAGCTGTAGTTATTGTGCTGTGTTTGTGAAAGAGGAAAAAAATATCTACAAGTTTGAAAATGTTGTCTGTGACTTCAAATTTACTTTATATCTCACAATTCTGATAAGAAAAATCAACTAGCCATTCTCTCTTACGAGTTTATATTGCACACTTCAGGCGTTTTTCCTCCTCAGAATGGAACTCAGAATGAACTCGCTAGAAGATTTGTGAGACAAAATAGGTAAAGTTAAATGTAAAATGTTATAGGTTTTATTTCATGCTGTAACTGTATGGCGAATGTAATATGTTCCCAATTGACTGCATATGCTAATATTATGAAGACCAATTGTTCAAATCAAATTTATGCTTTAAAAGTTGAGTAATCATAGCAGGTTTCATTCATTAGTCTGTCCGAACGTCTGCGTTTAGTTTCAAATGGCGTTTTTGATGACAGTATTGTATAAAAATGATTTGCATTACGATTCTGACATCCGGAGGCACAACAATACATTTTATCTCTTATTCCGTGGATTTTTCATTCCGCTTGTTACTGTGTGTTTCTGCCACCACAAAGTGCGTACAGCTGCTAGTGATGTAACTGTGACATCTACACAAAATTAGTCTATATAATCATCAAAAGTGTAAGAGGAGTATTGAGTTCATATAGAGGCTGTGCAGTGTTCTTCGTACTGACCACCCTTCAGAAAGCACATACCTCCAGGTTCTTTTCCACACTCAAGGTCAGTAGAAGTAGAGGTTTAGCCTTAGGTTCGGCCAAGTCTATTCGAGTCCTTTTGTAAGTCCTGTATATGTATTTATTTATTAGATTTGTTTTTCCATCTCTAGAGATGTTTGAATGTCAGAGGGCTGTTGCTGTGATGCCCTTTGGGAAAGTTGCCCCACTGCTTTGTTGGTGAGGATGTGACTCTGGAGTACGTTCACTCTCAAAGGCCCGGGGAGGTCATGCGGAGAGATGGGCAACTGCCTGTCACCATCTCTCTCATTCAGAGACGCATCCACTCGCTGTGTCTGAGCACTCTGTCTCCTTCTCTCCTCCCCCGGGGTGTGCAGGTCTGCATTACCCCAACCTTGCACACCGATGAGCAGTGATAGACTGTGCAGGATGAGAGTTTCAGCCTTATTCCTACAGTCAGACTTGTTCACTCTATCAGATATTTTAAATTGTAGGTTGCATCAACACCATTTATAGATAAACAGAGGCCTTCCTTCATCTATCTAAATAAACACACAGTTCTTCCAAAATTTGGGTTCGGTATTTTTTAAATGTTTTTGAAAGAAGTACCTGTGTGTGAGTGTGTGTGCATGAGTGTGTGTGTGCGTGCGTTAAACATGACACAATTTCAGTAATAAACAGAAAGTAAACAAAACAAAAAAAAACATTATGCATTTATGTAGCTCATTATAATTAATGTATCCAATTAATATTTGACTGTCACTTTTGATTAATTGAATTTGAAAAGAAAAATATTCAAAATTAATAAAAAATAAAATAAAAATAAAAACGTTCACTGAACACTATATATATATACACTATATATATACAGTTGAAAACAAACTTGCAAGGAAATTTTAGTTTGGAAGACAGAATTCATAATTTTCCAAGAGGCTTTTGCACTAGATGTAGCACCAGCTTGTACAAAATAAATAAATATATAAATAAAAATTTACTTTTTGCCTTAAAACCTTCTTGCAACAACTTCCCAGTGTGACAACTAGCCCCGGACTTCTTCCTTTTTTTTTCTGTATATGGTGAAATGTGTGGTCTCTATGGTGCGATCCTTCATGGCCCTCAAGGTTGTCAGCACATACCAATTCCATTCCAGCCTTTGTTTTGGAGGATAAATCTTTCACAGGCTTGGTTTTATTGAGTTTACTGGCATGATTTGTTGGCCTCCAAGGTCTTCTTCCTCTCAGCTCAGATCCTGCTAACACAGGTGTCTACAGTCCACCATGGTCATGACTGTCAGCTATATATGATGAAAGATGTTGGAATGAATAAATACATGCACACACACATGCACACACACACACACACACACACACACACACACACAAAAAAAAAAAAAAAAAAAAAAAAAACAGGTGCTTTGGGCCTTTCTCCCTCACATCTAATATGAGCTAGACTCATAAAACTCTTATGGGATTTTCCCTCTGGAATTACAATGTGCTGCACATTTCTAAGATTCCAGGTTTTGCATGTTTGTATTTTTAGTGAAATAACCAGAAGAAAGATGCACTGTGTCACGTTATGGAGGGGAATGTATTTCATTGGCACCTGTGTTGTGGAGAGCCCACTGGCATATATTTACAAGTTTCAGGTGTACATTCACACCCAGCTTAAGGGCATCTTCTACATCTATTAGTTTCAGTGTATACTGCAGTTTCTGAAATACGTTTGTTTGCAAACATTTGTTAAGGAATGATACGTGAGAGCACTGGCCCTGGTACCTGCAATTTCCTGAAAAATCACTAGATAGAGTTTTATTTATCTATTTTAACCTCTTGTAAATGGTCTGTATCTGTGGATGCAATTTACAAGACTCGATTAATTTTTCCCTCTGCTCTGCTGTTCGACTGGCTTTCTTTGTAAGAGGGATTTGGTTCAAGCTCTTTTGTCTCTTGTCAGCCTCACTTCAGTGATAATTCAAAGGCAGAAAGTGCAATATTTTGTAGACGTGATTACATCTTTCACAGTGGACCGGTTCTATGAGGATGGGCAGTTTAGAGTAAGGATTTAGCTAGAGGGCTTAAGTGATAAACATGTGGAAAGCTGGAGGGTTGCTGTCTGAACCTGCTCTGAACTCTGTCTTTAACAGTGCTCAAAGTCAAGGCAAAGCTGCCCACAGTGCTAAACAATGACAAGTCCTTAATAAACAATCTGTCACATTCCTTCCATATTAATGCCAGACTTGAATCTCCTGTCAATCTTTATTCTCAGCTCCAATTATTCAAACTTTACTGGGCTGGAAAGGCAGTATTTCCCCTCCACTCAGTATAGTGAAGCTGAGGAATGGAAATGCTCTAACATTTCACAAATTCAGGAACAGTGGCATTCAGGAACACATTCCTTGAAATTAATTAATTAATCAACATCAGCTAATTATCATGGACAGGGAACAGAAAGATACACTGTTAAAAAATAACGAATAATTTAATAATAACAAAAATACTTGTTTTTATTTTCATGATACATTTGCTTGATGATATTGTTGTGCAATCATTCCACTTAATTTTGGGGATCGAATAATTTGATATGTTGTGAAATAGAAGATTGAAAGAGTGAGGGATTTTGCCTGTAAGAAAAATTCAAAGAGGCATTGATCCTCTAGTACAACAAAAGTGTAGGTAATGGGATATTGTATCTCTATAGAGCAACTCTGAGGGCATTATAGAGTTTTTGCATGAAAACCTTCCTGGTGCTCAGGCACACATTCGCAGCAGGATATTTTGATATATTCAAATGAGCCAAAGAGTTTTCTTTTGCTTCTGCTATATGGACAAACGGTTTATGCAACGTGTGGCACAAATGAAACTCTGTAGACCGTCACACACTGACCGGGTAGGAGTTGCCAGAGGAAAGGGAACCCCTGTGTGTTTTTGATTAAATTTGAGAAATGGTTTGGAGACCCCTTCGGTCTTGGCTGATGTGTGTGGTCCAAGGTCCTGCATTGAGAGTAAATAAATAAGAGAAAATGGCTGCATGGCATGGTGAACGTGGGACGCTTTCGGCTGTTTTCTGGCTGCCTGCCCCCGCATTGGAGCAGCCCAGCTGCCACCTGCGATATTCCACGTATGACATTTTTCCAGGGGAGGGCATTGACAGATGATTCAAAGCAGCTTTGCACCACAGCCAAGAAAAGCCCCCAGTCACATCTGATGAGGCTGGGGACGATTGCTCTACCCTGGCGTGGCGTTCCAATGTTTAAAACTCCAGCGCTTGGATTCTACAACAATAGCTTGTGTAAAGAGAATTTTGAGAACAAATGTACAAGGTTTCTGACATACACATACATTATTCCTGCATTTGTACTTCTTTTCAGGTTTTCTCAACAGAATTTTGCACACTGATGTTTGCAGAGCTTAGTTAAAAAAAAAAAAAAAAAAAAAAAAAAAAAAAATATATATATATATATATATATATATATATATATATATATATATATATATATATATATATATATATATATATATATATCTTCTTTAGTTTTAGCCCAGGTGTTGCATTTGCATTTTTTTCCTCATTATTTAACTTTTCTGTAAAATACAGCACCATGTGGACATTCACCATCAATAAAGTGTTTAAATAAATAAACTCTGCCTGTCTGTACGTCCACTTGACAACAGTCACATGCTGTTTGTGTGACTTCGAAACACATAGTAAAGAGCTTCTCTCATCTATATGGAGAACACTACCAAATCAGGATTTATTTTGCTAGACACTCGGTAAAATAGTCTCTCTGTCTCCCTGTCAACGCCACCTAATATCAGGACTGTTCGCAAAGGCAAGATTGGACCTCGCTCTTATATGCCGGTAAGCACAATGTCTCAGGTTTAATTTTTTAAGGCAGCTTGATTCATAGCACTCCAAAAAGTGGCAGATTATTTCCCCAAAGAACACTGACGTTTCCATCATAACTAAAAATGATCAGTCAAATTAAATAAATTGACTTTGTGTCATTAATTAGAACTGTCTTAGAACAGAGGATTATTCAAACAGCTGTGCTTAATGAGAGTAATGTAACACAGTTTCACATTTTGAAAGTCAATTACAAAGCATAAGGAGGTTATAAATGTTAAATTAACAAAGGTGTGAACCATTAATGAGTCAGTAAACTGATTAAAAGCTCAAGTGTTAATTGGCAGACCCCATTAAACCCCCATCGTTAAAGGGGCTTTTTTTTTTTTTTTTTTTATTATTATTAATCTCTGTTTTTACCCGACTGACTGTTTTACAGACGTGGACAGTGAAATCATCTTTTTTAACGTAGATTTGCTTTAATATTACATCTCCTCCCCTTAGGAGCTTGCCTGTAAATGTCAAAAAGAGATTACAGGCTACAAGTCATCACAAGCTATGAGACCTCATATGACAGCTGTAACCTCAAAGATAGACACCAGGATCCTACCTAACTGAAAGAGTCAGCGAGTCCCAGATCACAACAGCTACTATACATCTCCATGAACTAAACAGCTCACTCATCCACAATGTCTGGAAAGCTAATTGCTCCAGTTCCCAGTCAAAGTTGGGCCCCACTGAACATGGGACCCAAGTGACTTTCTTTGTATGAAAGAAAACCTTCTTTTTCATTTGAAAAAAAAAAGGGGGGGTTGGAGTGGCATAAGGGTGATAAATAATGAAAGTGAATTTTCCCTTTAAACATATAGACTGAAAAAGCTAAAATTTTGGCTAAATTTGTAGGTCCCTACATGCAGAAAGTATGTCCGGCCTCTGGCAAGCACACGTTTGTGGATTGTCATGCAGAATGTGACTCAGCCCATGGGCATTGCTCTGATTCTTATCACTGTGCGCACATCTGATGAGAAAACAGTGTCTGACAAACACAGGCACTTCTATATTCTCCTCGTATCTCTTTTAACGATTACATCAAAGCTGGGTAAGCCGGGTGGCAATATAGAGACAAATCTTGAACGCATCTATTCGTCAGAATTCCTGATATGGAATGACATTTGATTCACAGGGAGAGGGGAAGGAAAAAGAAAGGGACAAAAAAAAAAGCAAGACCAGACAGCCTGGATAGTGGTTCTGAGTGGTTGAACATTCAGGCATCTAAGAATTCGACAGACCCACCTTTTGAAGACCAGTATAGGCCTGTTTGTACAAACTAAATTAAACAAGCATGCTTTCTCTACTTGATTATTGATAACTGATGTGGACATTGCATGATATTTTTCCCACAAATAATGAGCCATCAAGTCATCACTACAACAGTTGGGTTCTAGGCCCTGTTTAGACCTGGAATTAAGATATGTTTTCAGTGACTACAAGTTGTCAGTCGAGACACAATACACCTGGTCTTAACATGTATTTTATGTGACCACTTATGTTCTGATTTCCTCTGAACCCTCCCCTTTGATTTATTCACACTCTGCATCACTTTTGAGGGAGCGCAAAGTGATGCAAACATGACTGAAACCATTACTGTACATTGCTTACAAGCAAACAGGACAATAAGTAAATGGAAAGGATACAAATGGTAACAATGATTTTGATCACAACTGTGAATTTTGGTAAAACAAAGTGAAGTTGGAATCAGTTGTTTTAGTGTGCTTTTCTCAAAACGCAATCGAATAGTGTGTTATTCAGTGGGTGGTTGGTTGAATGAGAACAAGTTAACAAGTTAAATCTGAAATGTTTTAATCCCAGTTTACATGATTTTTAATGTTGTCATTCTGATCATTTTGACAAAAATGCATCTTAATGCAAGGTGTAAACAGGACCCTAGAGACAAACTTCAGAGAAAGGCTTCAATCTTAGTAAGAGCTCATACTTTTAATCATGTCCCTTTCACAGGCTTTGGTGAATAAATGAAACTTTTAGGTAGCCACTTTGCTGTCTAGGTGTTATGCTTTATAGGCTGAATGATGGCTGATACTGCCAGGGCTTTGCAGTGAAGGATGTGTGAGCTTTACTGTCTCCTTGCCTGATGTGTGTTTACAAAATTGTGTCTTTTCACCATGCTGAACTGTCAGCAGTCACAGCGTCTGCTTCTCTCCTTCACATGGCAGACCCATCCAGACTGACAGACCATTCCCCACAGAACTCTGGGTAATTGGCATTCAGAATCATCCGAATAATAGGGAACGGGCTACAATTTCTAGAGACACCCCCTCCCCTTCCTTGGCTCTTTTCAAAACAAGCACGGAAGTTGTGTTGCCCACACCCAATCGACAGTGGGGCTGCTTTGCATGCAGCGTGGTGGGCAGCCGGTCCCTGGGGGGCTGGGAGTGGCAGAGACGGTGGGAAGTAGCTCTCTATGCATGAGGAGAAATCTCCTTCAGGTCGGTGTTTTCCCCCCGGTGGATTTCTGTAGGGATTTATGACCTGTCACCTCAGAGCTGGTGGGGAGGTGATCTCTCAGTGTCAATTTCAGCAGGCCTATGTGTCAATCTCAGACAAGGTTTTACTTCAACAAACTGCACTAGTGGAAATATTAACAAGGGAAGAGAGAGGTGGCATATTTGCAGCCTCAGCTCTCTGAGTTGTGAAAGTCAAGGAACAATGACACTGTTAGGAATGCTGACTTGGCCGTGACATTTCAGGTATTGTAATTTTTTGGGGGGAAAGTTTTGTTAAATCTGGCAAAAGCAGCATTAAAAATTGTCCTATGTTGGCAGCCCCGTAATGCATAATTAAATATATATATATATATATATATATATATATATATATATATATATATATATATATATATAGAAATAACAATCATATACAAATAATATAAAACAATAA
Source organism: Carassius gibelio (assembly GCF_023724105.1). Lineage (NCBI taxonomy): Eukaryota > Metazoa > Chordata > Actinopteri > Cypriniformes > Cyprinidae > Carassius > Carassius gibelio. The sequence continues at coordinate 21,696,012 of NC_068402.1, read as the reverse complement.
TTTGAATTCACAAATGCAGACTTGCTCTAAACAATAATAATCATTAATGATGAATCGTAATAGTAGAGCACAGAATCTAATCTAATGGTTTTCTCTCTCTCTCTCTCTCTCTCTCTCTCTTATTAGTATTAAAAGGTCATCTATTGAAGAACTGAATATTTCCTATCTGGCATGAAAATCACAGCATCACTTTGATTTCTGAAAGAGATGCAGTGGATTAAGGCTTTGATATACTGGAAGGGAAAATCAAACAAAGCTGAAAAGAATGTTTGTTTCCAGGAAAGATCCGAATTATGGCTATACTCTCAAAGCTTTATTTGAGATCAAACGCTATTACAGATATTTCTCAGTGAAGTAAAAAGTATCTGTACTGAATCAAAGAACCTTAGTTATGAGTCTTTTTGTCTTTAATCATGCATTTGACCATAGGTATGTCAGTTTCACCTCACATTGCAAAGGGTTTTTAGTGATCAAGAGAATTTTATTTGTAGATGAAAAAGCTTAGCAGTGGACCAACAACAGGGTCAGAATCAGAAAGTGAGCATATTGATAAATATATCTATGAGGACTTTTCCCCCTCATGCACTTGGGAGCTTTGAATCTTAGCATCAAACTCCAAATCACTGAGAAACATATTTTTTTTATCATAAAATACCACTGATCAAATATGGCTGACAGAAATGTTTTAAGATAATGTACAAATTAACAATGTGATATTGAGTGCTGCAGGGATGTGGCATTTTACATTTTACCAATGGCTTTTAGATTATTGCAGAAAATAAGCTACATTTCTTCTGTTGACACACCCCATGAAAGAAAGGGGTGGGGTGAGCATTAGCTCATTATCATTTAAAGAGACACGCATGGAAATGAGTCGCTGTGAACTAGAGGGTGACACGTGGATTTTCAAAGCTCTCAAACCCACTCCCACTTCCACTCACCAAAAAAATAAAAATAATAATTCCCATCTCATCCCAATCCCATAATTGCACGCATATTACATTTAAAGTAATTATCCATGGTAATACACACATTTTCAAAAAAAATAAATAAAATAATGTTATTTGTTTTTATTTATTTTTTGAAAGTAAACATTTCACTCTCTTTAAATATTTTGTATCATACATGGAGTTTCAAAGTTTCTTGCTCAAGTTCACATGACTGAGATGGCAGAAAGTATATCCTGTTTGCTTTATTTCACAGTAGTGCAACATATTTTTGTTATTCTGATTGCACACAAATAAAGGTAGAGTCTTCACAGATACACAAAGATTCACACAGACGCTTGAATAATGCACATTTATCTAGGCTAACATTAGACTGAGTGGTCATGTAAAGTTGTTACTACAAATACAATTTCCACATATTTGTACTTCATTCGCAAACAGGAGGACACCATAAAGAGACAGGGTAACTAGAATCGAAATCTAAATTAAAATATACAGTTTATAGTTTTTTTATACAAAAGGCATATTTGTGTATAAAGTTGGGTATCATAGTGTTATTATGATTCCTGGTCCCGCCCACTCCCGCTGACATTTTTTTCCTGTCCTGTCCCAATCACGTGATTAATAGTGATTTTGTTTCCCATCCCGCGGGATTCCCAAACAAATGTCAGCCACTACAGTGAACAGTGCTGTTTTTGACAAATAAAAAGAGAGTTGTTTTATATGACCATTGAGGAATTTTAACCAATGCACATTACAGCCATTTCATCAAGACTCTAAAGAATCACACCAACTTGTGGAAAATAAGGATCCAATGTCGCCTTTAAAGACTTATTTGTTTCTTTTGTTTTTGTTTTTTTTTTAACTAAAAATTTAACTAAAAATCCATAATAAAATAAAATAAACAAATAAATAAATAAAAAACTTGACTTCAGGACAATTGATGTACCAAAATGCTATAGTATATAGAAATCCTTTAGTATTGGGGTTTTCTTAGCTAACTGACCTACAGGTAAGTGAGCTAATTGATATATAATTAGGAACCAATTAGAGAACTAAATCTCTTCAGATTTCTTTATGGAGTTAAATATTTCAATGAGTGACCAGTACTGTTCTTTATTTGTATTTATTTTAATGATTGTGTTTACATTTGTACTGGTGTTGCCATCAATGCCTCAACTCATTCATCATGGCTCTACATCAGCTGCAATCAAGCACAATGGTGCAGCATGCTCAAATGACCCAAGTCAAGCAACTGATGGAAGTCTCACAGAAGGCCATTCCTCTCGTTCCCACCTGGCACTTGAGTCAGATTGTTTGTCCTCCAATCAGTCAATTTCACTGAGACACTGAATGCAGGCTGTGGAATTTTTTTCTTTCTTTTCTTTTTTTCTCCTTTTATCTCCTCTCATGGAACCGTTGCTGCTATAACATAAGCTACGAATGACCTTCTGCTACATTCACATTCAAGAAGTTTAACATGTAAGTTATGGTACGATATACATCGCATATGTCTTTATCGGCTGACCATATATATATCAAGTGGATTGATTCAGAATTTAGAAGAACCATAGACATGAATAGTGTAAAAATTACAATCAGATCAAGCTTTTAGATTTGGATCCATGTTTTTTATCTTTGCAGTATTAAAACTTGTGCAACAGAAAAGGCTCAGGCTAATAAAAGTGAGAAGAAAAAAAAAAAAAGACTGGTATACTGGCTGAATATGGTAGTACATACAATTTTATGCCAAAATAACCTCCACATGTTCATAACAAAACATCTATTTTCCCCACAGGTTCATGCAACACCATTTCATCAGTTCACACCTTCCTCTCACAGGATTGTGGGTCTTTTCTCTGTGCAAATGAAAACTGGCTACCTTGATCACACTCCAGGAGAAATAAAAGTGATATACAAACACTTTTTTTTTTTTTTAATGTTCCAAAGCCTGAAATAGATTCTTCTCCTAGTTTTACAGAGGAAGAATGTGACTATATGAACATATTGCAAAGTTGTAGCTCTTTCTGCCTCTCCACATCAAAGGCTTCTGCTGACAGAGGCTCATGGTAAGAATGGTTGTTTACTAGGTAGATCATACCACCTGCCTCTGCCTTCCACCTTGATGTCTCTCTGAGGCATCTTTCAGCCTTCATTTAGTTATTTTTATTTCCTCTCTTCCATTCCTTTCATCCATTTCCCTCTTAGACACAAAGGTGTCTTTGTCACTGTCATTTTTTTGGCATGACAGAGAAAAAAAAAAAAGAAAGAAGAAAAAAAAAAAAAAACTTTGGACACTTTGAAAAGCGCAGGAGATGGGAGGAGAGAGGAAGTAGGAGGAGGAAGAGAAGATTATGGAAAATTTGCCCCTTTAGAGCACCGCAAAGAAGCATCTCTGTGTTGGCTCTGTGATCTCATCTCACTGTGTTCCTCCCACTATTCAAGAGGCCTGTCAGCCCAATAAAGAACTCTTCTTCTGAGTGAGTAGAGAGCTATACCATGCACCATGGTGCTGTACAGGTGCTTCTCACTGAACTTAGAATTTATTCACGCAGAGAGTTACATTTTAGTGTTGGAAAAAGTTATGTGATTAGTTGAAGTGCTTTTTTGTTCAAGAACATTCAAGAGTATACAAAGAGTATACAGTTGCTCAAGAACCTGGATTTCTGCATAAATTTATGACCAATTTACCCAGCACCATGCAATGCATAAAACATTTTGATTAAATTGAGCAGAGAATATAGCGATGGGAAATAACCGCAAACTCCAATATGTAAGTTAAAAAAGTTGTTCACACAAAAATTCTGTCGTAATTTAGTCATTCCTCATGTTATGCCAAGCCTATATGACTATTTTTCTTCTGATACACACAAAGGAAGATACATATAAAAGATACACAAGACATATAGTATATACATATATACTGTATAAAACCAACATGAATCTTTATGTGAGAAAAGTGTGATGATGTTAAAATATATATTTCTGCAACACGTCATATCATAGCGTGAGTAAAAAATAAATACATAAATAAAAAATTAAGTAAAAAATTATATAATAATAATAATAATAATAATGAATTCAGTTGATGGACAAATACAATTCAATGTATAAATATAAGTTTTTATTTCATTCATTCATTCATTAAAAAAAGAAAAAAAAAAAATCTAAATGATGACATCCACTTTAAATCTTGTTGTTAAACTGTGAAAGGATGAGGTTGACTTGAAGAATTGAGTTTTTACCTGTCAAATTATTTCCTAAAAATGTACCCTCCTCTGACCTCAGAGGTGAGTGAGACACCTGGCCTGGCCAGAAATAGAAGTGTGAATGTACGTGCCATGCACAACACTGTCCTGCAGAATCAAGCCTGTACCATGACACAAGGCGAAGGGGGCAGCCGACTGAATGATGACAAGTGAAGAGCTATTTATCTTCATTTACCCTCAGTCCCCTTGTCCCACACAGCCTGTTGCTGCCTCCTTTTTATAATAGGGCACTTGTAAAGCTGTATAATAAAGAGGGGTGTGACAGAAACCTTCCAAAGACACTCACATACTGTCAGAAGGAAGAGCTTACAACAGTGCTAAACAGAATCCCAGCGACTCAGAGGGGCTCAGTATTCACACACTGTGCAACAGCCGATTGGCATCAGGCAACATTTTTTTTTTTTTACAAAGTCTAATACTGCTGTAACAAACGAAGTGTGTGAGTGTTATAAATGTGGATTATGTTCTAAATCACAGTAGTTCGTTAGGAAAATTAGAAATGCTAAGATATTGTAACAGAAAACTGAGGCCAGTTGTCATATTTTATAAATACTATATATTTTAATGTCTATAAGGTTTTGGGTCATGTTTAAATGTTATGTTTTATTTAAATGTATTTGTCTTTATTGCATTTATTGTCTAAATCAGTAGACTGTTATTTGTGTATGTTACCATGTACAAGTTCTTTGTAACTTACCCCTTCTACATTAGTGTGAAAGAATGGTTTTCAGTTGGGGCATGTTGTCATTATAGATCGATGTGTACAGTGAAGTGTTTAATGAGGATTTCCCTGCCCCTGTTTTTGATATCCAACACTGGTTGTTTGTTGAAATAAATGACAGGTCAACAGCTTTACTAGCTACTGCTAAACACAAGACAATATTATGTATAGTCCATGCTACGCACTGTTGCTGCTCTTTCATGAGACCAAAACACATTTTCATTATATATTTCATTAATAGTTCTGTTTTCAGCATTGCAATAAGACTAATATTCCATGCACGACAACACAATTCATCCTGGACTAGGATGGAATTAAGATAATACAAATATGGTTAGACAGATGACTATCCCCTCAGTTTTTTTTTTTTTTTTTTTTTTTTTTTTTTCGTTTGTGTGTTTTAAATTGAACCATGCATATTAAAAGCAAATCTTTCTTTCTCCGTCTTTCTTTTACAAATGATGAGACTGGACACTAAAGACATCAGTTTAAATTATACATCAAGTGAGACGTTAAGCAAATGATTCAGTGTCGCATTGTTGTGTTATCTCTCCTTCAGAGGGTGAACATTTGGAGCCGATGGCCAATGGCATGAATAAATTTGACACATCGTGCACCATTTGTTGAACTGTGGGAGCGCAAGAGGCCAGCCAATACTCAAAAATGTCAATATCCGATCCTTGAAACAGCTGAGAAATGGAGCTCATTCCACCAAAAGTGGACGTGTTAATCACATCACGGGAGGGCAGATCTAGGGTCCGTCACACTTTGTAAGTCTGCATTAAAAGAGTGAAGGGCCTCCCTGTGTTTCATGCCTTGGCTGTAAACAGCACAGTTAAATGTTATGTTCCTCATTATGTTGTAAGTGGGTTAGCATATTCATTTGCCACTGAAGTAGGTTATACCTAGAAGCGCCTTCATCCCTGATTAGCATGTCATCAACAAGCAGTTTGTGCCCACGCTGGCCTCTTGACAATTCACATGTGGCCAAGATAATGAAAATTAAAGCAAAAAATCAGAGAGAGCTTTTGGTCCCCCTCTCTTGAGGTTTGAGCACTAATTGTAGTGAAAAATGGACTTAATTTCTACACTCCCGCAGTAAGAGTTTCTTACATCCAAGCTGATGGAAAAAAATAAAATAGTATTACCACTAATTAAGGCTAAGCAGAATAAATTATGCAAGTTTATAATACTCCAGGGCAAATGCTAAAAAGGAATTACATGATGGTGTGGTGCCACTAAAACTAGTGACTAAATTCAATACTAATAAAGCATGCTTCAGTGGGCAGGGCAACAACAAACAGTCTCGGCGCCGAAACGCTGTGCACTTGTGGAATCTGGACCGAATCCAAAGGTTATATCTGCTGTTAGCAGATCAGTGATCACTTTCAGACAAGAAATGGCAAAGAATGTCTGTAAGAATCCAGGATTCCAGACAGTTAAGAAAAAGGAATCGGGGTAAGTAGTTGTGCAAATTGGTATCACCTCTTTCATCATGATCCTCCAATGATTTTTGGAAATACACAGACAGCTGTGCTGGAATTCCTGCATCCTCCACACCTCATTGAGCTCTGTCAGTTCTGTCCAGCACGTCTGTCTGTGGCTACGGCTTCGACGCCTGGCCTGTGAAAAACTCGGCCTGCCCCATTGGGTCTAATTCTAGGAGACATATTTAGTGCATGATTTAGCTAGCAGACCTACAGCTGTGTCCCAACACTCACGACAAGGCCACTGGGCCGTCACACAAGTGTAATTAACCCGTTCATTATGAAAATAAGGCACCATCATGCATAATTCTGTCTCCAGCAGATGCAAGGATGTGCTTGGGTGAGCCGAGGCTGTTCGTTCCACCAAGCATGTGATGACATCATTCTGTCGTAAGTTATCTCAGGGGAGCGAGGGGACGTTTTGCAGTCAGAGAGTGCGGAATTAGCTGAGGATTTTTCTCGAGGGATACTATCGGTCAGGCCCGGGTCTGATGGTTTACTTCAACTGCTGTTGAATAGAGAAGTTCATCGGTCAGATTTTTTATTTTTTTTGGCCACCCTTACTGGGGATTTAGAGTCTAATTAAATGCAGTGATTTTTCAAAGTTGATTAGTAAGCATGTCACATTTGTTAACTTTCACACATGCATGTTTATTATGCTAATGCTAAACAAACTTGTAATTACCCATACTGAGCACAGAGCGTGTGATATTTATGAAAGGAGAGACACAGCTGGGATGGTCGGCACTCTGTTCTATTCCTCCTCTCTCTCTCCATAGAGAGAGAGAGAGAGAGAGAGAGAGAGAGAGAGAGAGAGAGAGTGTGTGTGTGTGTGTATGTATGTGTGTTTGTGTTTTGTTGGACAATGAAACAGATGGACTCCTTAAAACTAAGCAAAATAAGTCAAGACAGCAACAGTCTGTTAAAAAAGAATGATTTTAAGGATAGCACAAACATATGGCAAACATATGCATCTTTGTTTTTAGCCCATTATGTCTGGGTGTTAAATGTTGCTGTTGTTGCACTACTACTATTACTATTACTACTTCTGCCAGTTATTATTATTTCATTTCAAAGTACATCAAAATAAAGGTTATCTTTAGATAAGATATTCTGTTCAATGTGAATTTTGGGTAGCACTTTATTTTACAGTCCTGTTGCTCATGTACATACAATGTACTTATTATAGTAATTACAATAACTATGTAATAACTAGGTACTAACCCTGAACCTACCCCTAAACCTAACCCTATCCCATGTAATTACCATGTATTACCAGAACTTTCTTAGATTAATACACTGTAAGTACATGTTAGTACACATGCTGTAAAATAAAGTGCAAGCAAATTTTGCTATTTTGCTTTGAATCCATTTTAGGAAAATTAGATCTATGACATCAGGTGTGTTTGTTTATTGTTTGTGATTTGAACTTTACCTCTCACTGTATAACATCTGATAATCTGATCAGCACCAACACCTCCAAAAATAAATGAAAAATAAAATAAAATAATAATAAAATAAAATTTAAAATTAGCTAGAAAAATAAATAAATAATAATAATAAAATTACATGAGCTGACATATAATGTGCTTTAGATTCCTTTCCATTCCTTTTTTTCAAATGAAGGGTTCTCTGACTCTCAGCAGTAGAGGAGACGGGGTGGGTGCCCTGAATGACTCTCTCCTTTATGTTATTCCTCTGTTGAGAATATGACAGCACCTGTTTGAAATGTAACAGCTCAGCATGTGCCGTCTGACACACACTGCTCTAATCTACGCGCCAAAGCTCTCATGTTTCACTAAATCTCCTTGGCAAGCGATCTTAAGGGAGGAAAGAATGGTAAGTGTGCTTGATTTCATTTTAAAAACTTGACATTTAACATTGAATTTAACATAAAGCAAAGTTGTTTGAATCTTAATCACTAGACAGTGGCTTTAACAGATGAACGGTAAAATCCAAAGCATGGGGAAACTTAATAATCTAACAGCACTACAAATACATAAAAAAAAGATTAAAAGGTATCTAGTTTACTCCATTAAAACGTTGTAATGCATTCAAGAGCCATCTTTTTTCTCTCTCTCAGTTTTTAGTGCTCAACGGGAAGTCCTACCTGGTAAATATCACATGACCCTACAATCTTTCAAATGTAACATTCCCGTCTTTCCCATGGGGCGTATTGTAGGTGCATTGCACACCACTAATGGAAAGCGGGATAGACGATAATGCGGATTGCTTCAGCGTTTCCCGTAGCTTCTGCCCCCCAGGCATCGCACATTGTTCATCATTGCTTGCCCAGTTCATTATAGCACTTAGAGACAGGCTAGGTCATAGCATCCAAGCTCTGCGTGAGTGATACATGCACACACAATAGCCCATCATTTACCACACATCTCTGCATCTCTAGTGCTGTGCTGCAGCACTGGCTTTTTGCTTTTCATCACAGCTAATGTTTTAATATTGGCACTTTAACAACAGAGAGGAGTTCATCTCTAACACAAATACACATTAATGGAATTTTCCATTTGATACATGAATATTGAATTGAACATCAAAAGGGACGTGCCGGACCAAGGAAATGGATGATACTTCTATTCACAAATGGCTTTTGAGTTTAGAGTGTCTACAGTACAAAGTATATGAAAAATATGAATAGAAATGGACATTTAAATGGGGAAAAGTTAAATTCATTGCTTATTTTGGTTCGCAAACTTTGGACACACATTCCCGTATAAAAACAAAAAAAAAGTCAAAAAGTCACCAAGAACAAGATTCTCCTACATGTGTTGGAACATTAGTAATTACAAATACTTTCATTACATTAAATGATTCAACTTCGCTACATTTATTTTTGGCCAAAAGTCAAAGTAACAAAAAAATAAAATAAAAATAAAATAAAATATGACAAAGGCGACACCAAAGGAGAAGCGTGAGCCGGTGTTTGATGGGCACTCCTGGGGTGGAGCCCTGCGCTTCAGCCATTAACTGACAGGTCTGACTAAGGTGCAAAACCAAAACTACCAGTTCAGCTCTAGGGACGGGCTGTTCAAACTAAATGGGCCATTGACTATGTTTTGACTGTCAATCACTTGCATTGTCATTTTGATTCAGCATCATTAGCATTTCAGTATGTGAATGTGAGTGAATGTGAGCTATGCTCTGATTTTAAATCATAATTTTGTCAGTTCCGGAAATTGGTCATACCATCGATATTATACTCGGTTGATAGGACAGTTATAGTGTCAAAAATGCCTTTGGTTCAGTTGAAGGGTAAAATCACTCTTTAACCTCTTTAAAATCACCTCTTTAACAGTTCAGTAAAATTAAATGTACGAAGCTAAAATAACCTCAACATTGACAACAACATTGAAATAAGAGTACATGCATTTTATGTGCATCTGGCTCATAGATAAAACATGATTTATCATTCAATCAGATGCATTTAAAATAACTTTTTATGTGTGCGTGCTTTGGATGTGTGAGCACATGGGCAAAGAAACAAGATAGTCTATGTATGACCAGATGATTAATTAATATTCGAAACTAGATGATGTGCGATATGGACATTACTGAGTGCTAAACACTCTCATGCAGTGGAATTTTTAATCATACTCGAAGCCAGAGGGCACTGTGGCGCAGAAAGTCCAAACAGCCTTGTAGAACAAATAACTTATGACATGCAGGAAATCCATAATATGCGCTGCATCCGAAAACTGAAAAATGCTGCCTTCGGAGGACGCATTCCAAGGTAGGAAGACATCAAGGCACGTCCGAAATCAATGTCAGCTTTATTTCCTGTCTCCTGAGATTCCTTCATCTGGTCGGTTTTTGAAGGCAGCATAGATGTATCCTTCGCTGCCTTTGATATCCCACAATCCTGTGCGTTCCATTCTGTGACCGTTAAGCGAAAAAATAAAGATGGCGTCTGAAAGTTGCGGTCGATGGACAGTTTGTGTGTAAATGTATGTTTCTGAACAACGTTTTCCACTTTTTATGTCATTTCTAGCGTGAAGTTAAAATTGCAGTAATGAAATATCCACTTAGTTATCACCAAAGCTCTCTATATTTTGCTGTAGATCTTTAAACCATTACGCTGCCTCAGAAGCCTGTCCGAAATCCGTTTCATGAAATGCCTCCGGGCAAAAACGCTGCCTGAAAAGTCATTGCCTGATTAGACAGCAAGGCAGCAAGTCACCTGCCTAAGTTTTCGGATGCAGCCATGGACTGTTGCTGTAGCTAAAAAAATAAAAATTTCAGGTCATTTTGAGAGTGTAAATATAATATATGATTTATCCAGTGCTAATTGACATAACATCTAATACAGTATAGAAACCTTTTTGCCTTATTATGTGTTTGTATAAACCAATCCTAAAATTGTCATTTGGAAAATACAGATAAACATATTATAGAATACAAATTATTGGTTATCATTCAGCAGTGTATTTGATTTCTTATTCAATTAAAAAAAAAACATTAAAGAAACACAAGAGAGAAAAATAAAACGTAAATTAGACTTTTGTCTGCACACACATCATTGTGTAATTGTTCTTTAGTCTGTTGATTTGATATTAATATTCCACTAAAAAGGATATAATTTGCAATTAACATTTCAAATAAATGTGAATGATTTCTAAGATTTTTAATTTTTAATTTATATATTTATTTATTTTATTTACCTTATTGCAATCAATTTCAAACGATGCCCAACCACACCCATAAAACACATTATTTTTACAAGCACATTTCAGCTGACAATATTTTAACCCCTTTCTTTTCCTTTAAACCCTCATTTACCCTTCTTTGGCTGCAGTGATATCTGATGCATTTGTCCATAAAATGGATTTCCTGGGTCTCACTTGTGAAACAGACATTAATGTACATGAGGGTTAGGGTTAACCCTGCTCCATAATGCTCACATCGTTTCATTACTGGGTAACGCAGTAACTTGAGTAGTTTTTCAGCAAAATACGTTTTTAATCTTACTTGAGTCATGTTATTTTTCAGTACTTTTACTTGTACTCAAGTAAATTATTCCTTAATTAGCAATACTTTTACTTAGGTGCAATTTCTTAGTACTCTTTCTACCACTACGTGGCTCACACATAACACATCTTAACAATAAATAACACTGAATGGCCCGGCTGGGTTAAATCAATAGAGAAGCTCTCATGGAACTAATACACCCTAACTGTGAAAAATCGAGCAATATTATCCTCAATAGCTTTGCGCTATAAGGAAGCTCTATTGATTGTGTGGTCAATACAAAAAAATAGCCTCCAACATGCAACCTCAATTTATGCATGCAATTTATTCAACCTCTATTGCCGAATGTGCTAGGTTAACTTTCTCTGCAAAACAAAGTTGAGGACATTATTCAACTAATATAAATGTATAATCTATAATAAACACTGTATAGGCTTATAATTGTGGCATGAATAAGTAGCATGCCATGTGCTCTAAGCCAAAAATGCATTTGAGACTACATGTGGCTGTCTAATGAGTGCAGAATTTAAATACGAATTAGAACAGAAGCACATTTCTTCATTTATTTCCGTCGGCTGTACTCTTTCAGGCTCAGATCTCTGGCTGGAAAGAAGGAGTTTAGATGGTGTTGTGAGCATATTCCAATCAGTCTCCTACAATCAGTGATTGGAATATGAAAAGTGCCCTCATAAGATCCAACTGTTTCAGATGTACAAGCACCATCCATGAAATAATTAACTGCTTGATATTGCTGTCAAAACCCATGTGCATAGTGAAAGTATATGATCCACACGCACAGGGACAGAGTTTCTCTCACTGGTGGAGGCCAAAATGTCACAGTGGTGCATAAAAGCCTCATTAAATTCCCAATTATTCACATTATCTGTATAGTTACTCTGAATATACAAATCATCACTAAAAGGAAAAAGTAGTTTCAATGGAAGCAGTGTACCTTCTCTTCAGCATGCAGATTAGATAATTGACAGGGCTTTGACAATGAAGACCATGCAGAAGCCTGATGCACGGTGAAGGGAGTAAGGCATTACGTTGCTATTTCTGCTAAGTCAATCAGCATGAGCATGCAGCAAGCTTTCCCTTCCATCTTTTCAAACTGAAATCAAATCTCTTGTTGTCATTAGGGAGACCCTAGACATATTCCCTTGCTCTCTGTCACATTATGTAGCAAGCTCCAAATGTTTCAGATTTTGTCATATTTAGCTCATGCATTCGCTCTGCTGCATATCAAATCAGAAAAAAAGGAGGAAAAAAGCATGTCAAAAATAAAAATGTGACAAAATATCACTCCATGCGGTGCAAACGTTTATTTCCGATGGGGATTTCAGATTGCAAGAACAATTCCGGCACAGGGATGAAAGACTGTTATTTGAGGATTGCTGTACCAAAGGCTGATGGTTTATATTACAATAAGGAAAAACATATTTTACTTAGCAAATTTGATTGATGTGATGTAGATGACACTTTGTAGTAAATGTAAAAGTTAAAATCCTATTTAATAATGACATTAAACAGAACAAAATATCCCTAAACTACAACAATGCAAGTCAATATTTCACAAAAATGTCCATGTTGCATACTGTATATTATGTTATCTATAGCAATAATATAGCAGTGTGTCAATATCAAATAGTTAAACATAATTCCACATTATGTACTTGTATTTCACTAGGATTACTAATACTTCATCATGTATAGTACATAGAGCAGCAGTTATGTACCCACAGCCTTCAGTAGCCATAACCACATATCCCCACTGCCATACATATCGCAACAGGGGTTATGTGATACATGGATCAAATTCCTGTCAGATCTGGTAGGATCTCAGCAAAATTTCTTAAGAAAAAAGCATTAAAAAAAAAAAAAAACAGCACCTCATGAAGATGTCTGGTTTGAGGCAGAGACTCAGTAGGGGACTTACCCTCTGTCCTGGCACACCAATAACCACAGGATTCATTTACACTTAGAGTGCCTGATTTCATGCCTTTCTAGTCTTTGGAGATGTGCTTTGAGTTGAAATAAGTCCATTTTTGTTGTTGTTCAAAGCCAGTTAAGGTCCAAAATGACAAGACTTCTGTAGTTTATAATATAGATTTAGCAAAGAAAAGAAAGCTTCCAAAGTGGTAGCAGTTTTTCAGGATTTGTGGATGGTATTTCCCCTCCAGTTACTGCTATCCTTTATTTCTTTATTTTGTATAACATTTATCAGTTGTACACAGAAACACATATTGGATGAGAGAAGTAACACAAGCAAAACACAAGCAAGACAAGATTGCTTTTCTAACGAATACGGTTTTATTTTATTTTTATTTATTTTTTACAGTTATATAATGGGCTTAAAGTGCTCACCCTGAGCTTTAATTTGAAGTGTATTCTCATCACAATTTGATTTTATTATACAATTTGGATTTTTCAAGGGACCACAAGTAATTGGACAGTTGACTCAAAAGCCATTTCATGGAGAGATGTGGGCTATGCATTCATTGTTTGTACATCAGTTAAGCAGGTAAAAGATCTGGAGTTGATTCTAAGTGTGCCATTTGCATTTGGAAGCTGTTGCTGTCAACTCACATCATGCGGTCAAAAGAGCTCTTAATGCAGGTGAAACAGACAATTGTTAGGCTTCAAAAACAAAACAAATCCATCAGAGAGATAGCGGGAACATTCGGTGTGGCCAAATCAACTGATTGGTACATTGTGAGAAATAAAGGACACACTGGCGAGGTCAGCAACATTAAAAGGCCTGGGTTTCCATGGAGGATAACAATGGTGGATGATCGGAGGATCCTTTCCATGGTAAAGAAAAACCCTTTCACAACATCCAGCTAAGGGAAGAACACTCTCCAGGAGGTAGGTCTACAATCAAGAGAAGACTTAATGAGAGCAAACAGTGCAAAACCAATGCCTGATTAGACTTTGCCAATAAACATCTAAAAAAAATAATAATAATAATAAAAAAAATAATAAAAAAAAGCTTCTGGAAAAGCATTATTTTAATGGCTGAAATTAAGATGAACCTGTACCAGAATGACAGGAAGAAAAAAAATATGGAGAAGGGTTACTGGTGTTAAGTGATAACCTGACAGAGTACAGAAACAGCCAGATTAATTCTGAAGTGTTAGGGATATACTGTCTGCCCAGATTCAGCCAATTGGAGTGAAGTGAAGTGACATTCAGCCAAGTATGGTGACCCATACTCAGAATTTGTGCTCTGCATTTAACCCATCCGAAATGCACACACACAGAGCAGTGAACACACACACACACTGTGAGCACACACCCGGAGCAGTGGGCAGCCATTTATGCTGCGGCGCCCGGGGGTTCGATGCCTTGCTCAAGGGCACCTAAGTCATGGTATTGAAGGTGGAGAGAGAGCTGTACATGCACTCCCCCCACCTACAATTCCGTCCTGCCCGAGACCAGAACTCACAACCCTTCGATCGGGAGTCCAACCCTCTAACCATTAGGCCACAACTTCCCCTAAAAAAAAGCAAAGTTGAGTGGACGGCGCTTCATAGCACAAATGGACAATGAACCAAACACAGCAAAAGCAACCCAGGAGTTTTTTAAAGTTAAAAAGTGTATTATTCAGCAGTGGCAGCAGTCAATCTCTTGATCTCAACACTATGTAGGCATGCATTTCACTTGCTGAAGCCAAAACTAAAGGCAGATAGACACACAAACAAAGAATAAATGAACATCAGATGCAGTAAAGGCCTGGGAAAGCGTCACAAAAAGGAGGAAACCCAGTCTCTGGTGATCTCCATGAGTTCCAGACATTAGGGAGTCTTTGCCTGTAAAGTATTCTCAACAAAATGTTAACAATTCATATTTTATTTATTATCATATTTATTCATCCAGTTATACTTGAGCCCCTGTAAATAGGGGTTATATATATATATATATATATATATATATATATATATATATATATATATATATATATATATATATATATATATATATATATATATATATATATATATATATATATATATATATATTTATAATATTTATAATTATTATTTATTTATTTTATTTTTTTACAAAAGCATTCAGCAACAATATTTGGTAATAAAATAATTAGTGTTTTAAAACAAATATTTTAAGTGAGCTAATTAAGAATTAAAAATAAAGAAAACACAGGATTTGTCTTGTCATTTGAAGGATGCATAAACACTGTGTCTGGAGTCTCTTAGTGTATGTTTAGACTGACTAACTTTAATAAAAGGTATTAATGCTTGTTTTGGTTGTGAATGTTGTGTTACTATCCCTTATGCATTACTGGGGTCTGGGGAGACCCCCAAATTACATATACATTTAATAGATTAACAGATACTTTTAGCCAAACTGATTTACAAATGAGAGTAATAGAAGCAATCAAAACAACAACAGAACAACAATATATAATAATGATTTAAGTATTTTATTTTTTTTTTATTTTATTTTTTTTTATGTAGAACTGTAACCCATTCCATATGGGGGACGCCTACGCTTACTTCACTATATTACAATTAAATCCTTATCTAATCATGACAAACTATATATCATTGGAAAGGTCTAAGACTCCTAAATAAATATTTCACCAATGTTTTTTTTTTTTAGTTATGTAGAACAATTATATAGATTTGTATAAATAAAAAAATAAATACGTTTTATATAGAGTTATACTTCATTCTCTCATGTGTTTCCTTTTATAATAAATGTTTTACTTATAAAGTTAAGAGTTAAAAAAAAAAAAAGAAGAAAGATACATTAAATGTCAATAAATGGCTGCATTGAATAGTTATGTAAATAGTTATGTCATAAATAAGGTGAACAAAATGTTTAAAAGATTATTCTATTATGTGTCAATAACTATAAGGTTGTTAGACAATAATAATAATAATAATAATAATAATAATAATAATAATAATAATAATAATAATAATAATAATAATAATCTCATTCATTCCAGCTGTCATATGATTCTTGCAGACATCACTAGTTTAGTGCTTAGAAATAAGGCAACTGATAAAGTCCCTGCAAAATAACTTGTCATCCCTTTTTAAAATAACATCAGAATTTCACCATATTTCACATTAAGAGGCAGGCAGTCAGTCCAATACAATATTACTCACAGAACACCTTTCCAGACAGAGTACTCCACGGACAGCTGTTGGCTGTGATACCTAATTACAGTGTGCCATTTCTACCCTTGCTGCCTGTCAAATATGTAACACTAAAGCTAAAAAAACAAGCACACCGTGAATCAATTGACGTTCCAAACTGAGCCAGGCAGGACCCACTGGACAGCATTCAAAGGCTTCTCTTCTTTTTGTGAGCAGGATGAAGCAATGAAGACATTGTTGTCAATACCTTCAGCCACTTAAAAAGAAACCCAAAATGCAACATTATGTCTTGGGAAACAACAAGTACAATCTAGTTATCTTGATTAATTGCTGCTGCACGGCACAAAATTTAAAAGTTCAATTTAAATTCTTCCCTTGTGGATGCTGCCTAATTGTTGTAGTGTGTGCAATTGAGTGAAGTCAATTTCTTCTTTCTGAACAACAGAAAATTAACAAAGATTGAAAAGATAATGAACAAAAAATGATTCTTCAGTTGACTTCAGCAATGCTTGACACACAGAATTCACAAACACATTTTTATCTCAAGAGAGAGGAAAAAAATAAAAAATCCTTCTGTGGGTGTTTGTGACCTTTGTTCAGCACAACTTACACATCCTGACCACTATCGGGTGTAAGTCTAATGATCGAAAACGTGACATTTTCTATCGGTAAAATGTCAGATTCGGCTTATTGTATGACAGACAAAATGCTGTAATGGAATTCAGTCCTTTTTTAAACCTTAGCAGTGAACAACATATAGGAAGTCCCTGGGGAAATCAACCGCAGCATTTAATATGTTCTGCCCACGGTGTGTGAAGAGGTGTGGACCTTGGCCAAACTCACACTACCAGAGATGAATTCATCATGAGCACATATCTTAACTCCCACAGGGACAGCCAGACGCTGATCACCACTTCCTCTCATAGATAACTCGAATATGGTGAGCAATGGTTATTTAATTGTGTTAAAACTACTGTTGCCTTTGAAAAATAATGTCTGTGATGACACCATCTGAAACAACCTAAAAACAAATGGTTTAGGCAAACACGTTGGTATCACAATTATAGCATTTAAAGGAATAAGACTGTGTTCAATGATTTAATCAACAGCAGTTTTGATATGATGTTAATGCTCCTTTTCTTAAAAAAAGAGAGAGAGACAAAAAAAAACCACTTTCAATGGAAGTGAATAAAGACAATTCATAAACATTAATAAACTGATTAAAGCCTTAAGACTTGGACAATATGTGTTAACACATTTTACAGTAAGTAACCGTTTCTCTATAAAGTTATATTGCAATTGTAAAGTTTGTTTAAATTGCAACATAAAGTTGAAATCTTTAAAACTATAATAAAAATATATATAGAGAGAGAAAATATACAGCTCAAATAATACAGTTTTTTTTTTCTTTTTTCTTTTTTTTTTCAATCTAAGGACAAGTCTGACAAGGAAAAGGGAAGTATACTCACTGTATAAATCACATCATTACTGTTGCCACTGGGTTGATTCAAAGTTATATAAACTGTATGTATGTATGTAATAATCAGAATTAAACTGGAATGGAATATTCCTTTAATGAGAGTATAATCAGGCCTAGTCCTGTACTATGCAAAGCCTTAGGAACCATAGACTCCAGCCAGTGTCAATAATTGCACTGCCAAAACCAAGGTCCTCCTCAAGCGGAGATGGATAACATAAGATTAATAACACGTAATTACATAGGGAAGATTGGACTGTCACTGTGTCGAAAGCAAAAATTAAACGCTTCCTGTTGGAGGCGAGCATGGCGGCAGACGTCTGTGTCATTGCTGCTCAGCCGCTGTGAGAAATTTTTCTAGCGCTCTCATCCCCTCATTCTCTCTGACTGCCTCTGTCTGTATCTTTCGAGGGGAAAATCCCCCATAAGAGTGAGCCCTCTGGAGCTCCCAGCCAGCTTTTGTCAGATACAAGGACTGTGTGGCACTGTGGTCGCCTAAGCAGGTGTATCTCATCCTCTAGTAACAGCGTGGCAGATTGGCCCACTTGTTGAGCACCTAGAGCATAAATCTGTCCTCCTAGGAATGGGAGCCTTCATTAGCATTGAGTTATCAAAGCCAGGGCTGAGAGAATAGTTTGGGCTGCACAGATATATTCTATGTGATAATGAGGCAGCAAAACATGCAGCGTAGTTTCATCCCGGACCTGCAGCCTGACCTTTAAAAGTGACACAACTGCATTTAGGAGAGTCTTCAAATTACTTTTCCGTGGGCTAAAGGTGCCGACCACCTATAATCATTAAACGTGCTACAGCTGACATGCTGTTCTATCTGCTGCATGCTGGGCCAGCGCTCGGAGAGGTGATGCCACAGAGGTCAGTGTGGGGAAAAAAAGCAGCTGCAGCAGATATGGAGAGATTCAATATTAAAAATATATTCTTGATGAGAGGTGAGAGGCCTGGGGACAAACTGCAGATTCTTAAAGATCACCATTTCATAGCCTACAGCTATAGTATATATATATATATATATATATATATATATATATATATAATGTAATGTTTTTACAAGGCAGAACTTTTTTATCTTTATTCAAGATTTATTCATGTTATACCAATTTTGTTCCATAAATGACACTGTTCGATATTAAATAGTTTAAAGTGCATTTCTATGCAGGTAATACTGTTCCTGCCAATCAGCTGTCTAAAACATGCACACTTAATAGTGTGGATGAAGAGAAGTGTAATCTCTGAAGGTCTCAATTGACGTAAGCGCATGGTTAACTATGATTACCTAACAGCTGCAAAGGAAATCCATTGTAAGAAGCAGAACTCATTTCTCGACAACAGATTGGTTCTTCCTGATAATTAACACTGAACAAACAGCATAATACCCGACAAATTTAAATTCTACTCGCTTTCACTTTCATAACTCATCAAAAGCTGCAAGCAGCAATTATGGGGATGCACTGTGTTTTAGACACTATCTGGAGAATCTGAGGATGATTTTACTATATAATGACATAATGTTACTATATAATACAATTTTAATGACTTTTTAATGATATAATCACATTTCTACTCAAGTACATTTAGTAACATTTGAACTGTGGATGTCATAACTTGAATTTCCAGGATGAATTAATTCAAACATAGAATAAGATTAAATCCTACATTAAATATTGAAGAACAGGTTAATATGCTTTTCTGAGATTAAATGTGACGTTATGATGTTACCAACCAAAGTTGCAATTTTAATTTACACAAAATTGGAATTTTTCATAAAAGATTTCTATCTTGCAAAACGAAGAGAACAAAATCGTCACTTCCTGATAAACTAGCAACAAATACAACTAAGATAAAGGTCATTTGCTGAAGCAGAAGTCATCACTGTCGGTCTTTTTTTCATATACGTATATTAAATTACTTTAACCTTAAAGCGTGCAGGCGAAAGAAAATGTGGTCATGTTATCTTGCTTTCAGAGGCAGATGCCTGTTTGGGAACGCAGATGTGTAGGCACAGTTCTGGGAGGTAATAATACCAAACCACTTAGACAATAGACTTCGACTCAGGTATTTCAGAATGACCAAAACAACATCTCAGATCCTGTGCAATGAGAACAATCTGCTGTAAGTCCAGTTAAACCAACCCATGCACAATGTCACATGATTTTATTTAGTTTATTTCATTTTTTATATGTGTTTATGTGAACATTTTATTTGTGGATAAAAAATCTATCCAACTGATAGAGTGCACATTTTTCATGCGCATTTTTAGGATGTATGCACATCTTGGAATTTACAATCAGCTTTTCTTTCTTTCTTTTTTTTTTTTTTGTTATACCAAAATGTGCATAAAAGTATAGGTAGATGTTATTTTTTCATTGATTGTTTCATTGACGTCTTTCTGCAGTGTAAACACGAACTGAGCAATTTCCTGAGACAAGACACATTCCTATAATTTGTAATGTTACTTTCAACACACATTAACATATCTTCTGATGTTGATACATGTTCATTTTGTGCAGTAACTGGTGATAAAGAGGAAGAGATGATCAGCTGATGTGCTCTCCTTGTTCTGCTTGTACTGAAGAAGTTATATTGTATATTGTCACTTTACATTAAGAGCACAGAGAGCTCTATGTTTGAATTTCGTAAAATAAATTGGTCTGAATTTTAAAGCTAAGACTTTTTTTTTTTCACATCAAAAGTGATGTACAAAGTGTAATGCAATTTATTGAATGGGGGGTGGGCTCCATTACGTTTTGTTTATTCAGCTAGATCAGTTCTTGGGATTAAAGAGAATCAATATCGGTTAATCAAAATGAGAATCAATTAAAATTGAGAAATCAATATTTTCAACCCAGCCCTGTTGTGCACTCAACTTATGCCTGACAAAACTGTCATTGCCCCATTATATCCTATTATCTGTGAATCTGTAAATTCTATATACGTGAGCTACATGTAAATTTGGGAGTCATGGCACATCAGTGGCATTTATCTCTCCTTCACTTAGAGAGATACAGAGTGAGAGAGTGAAGACGAGAATGTGTTAAAGTGACCTCTGATAAATTTCTTCTATTTTCGCTATGTATGAGTGAGACCTGATGGGAAAGGCACTTCATCATTGAGAAAGGCTTTCACCATTCTGCCTTCAGCATTTCTCAACTTAATACGTTGTGGGAATGGTGCTAATAATGTTTTGAGGTATGTTTGTTTTGGGAAAATGGTTTCATATATCAGTTTGATGTGGGATTTCAGTGTTGACATCTGGTTTAAGGAAGTTTTATTACGAACATTATCTACAGACTATGTAGTGTTTGGCAAAAAAAAAAAAAAAAAAAAAAAAAGGGGGCCACTCTTAAGGCTTCTTGGGTTAATTGGCTATTATTGTTCATGATCACGCAATTTCCTCAATTCTGTTAAGTATTTTATGCTGATTTTCCATTAGAAAATAATACTCTCACAGTCCTCTCAGCCATGCAATGACAGCGGCTAATAGATCACCTCTGTTTGAAGTGGGAAGGATGCTGTGCAATATAAAACAGGCATACATCAGGTTTACTGACAGTCTGTGAGAGAAAATAATATTACAAATGAGCAAACAAAATAACTAAAAGCCTATAAAATGTAAAAATATACAACAGTTACTCATCAGGTCAAACTACTCTAATAGTAGCCTTTACATGATGTGTCCATGCAGTTTTAGGTGTATGCTAGGGTTCCTATGTGTGTAGAAACCACCAGGAGCAATTCTTGTCAGGAGTTTTGTTGCTCATTACCCCTAGGCCTGCAACACTGCATGTTTCTCCAGCACCAAGTCCCCAGGTTGCACCAGCGTTATCTCTTTATTGCCTCCCTCTCTCTTTGCTAAAATGCCCTGTCGGCGTTGATTAAGGTACGCCAAGAACCTGCTTATGTGTTTAAATTATCTGCACCTTGTGCTTGGGGACAAACATTCACAGCGGAGCCAGGGGAATGCATTATTCCTGAGTTAGAAATTCTTTGAGGATCTCAGCTTTGCATCTTATTTGGTTGCTAAGCCTGAAGACAAGCCCCAGGGTTTTGGGTTCATAATTGGGCTGATTAATGCCTGATGTCTGATGGTGATAAAGTTTAGGGTGAAAGGAAAAAAAAAAGCTCTCCATTTGTTGCTCGGCAGTTTATACTCAAGAGCTGCAAACAGATTAGGTGATCGCTCATGTGTCAGGCACAAGGGTGAAGAATAATTGTCTCCCTAAGTAGACTTGTGATTCAGTAAGACATTCTGACATAAATGTTCTGTATTTGCATGTTTTCCTATGAACTGTGACCTGAGGGCACCATTGAGTGCTGTATATAAAGATAAGCACACTATGGATTTCACCTATGAACAATTGGACAGGGACAAACTGAAGTCAAATAGTTCCTTTATCGCATGCTTATTGTGAACAGAGTCTATTTTAAGCCAGCTGCTATGCTATATGCAAAGTTTGCTGGGTTTTATGATCATTGCTTTTCATTTTGTGTGATAAGACCTTGGTTGAAGAAGTGAAAGGTACCACAAAACAAAAAGGCCATTGTGCTAGTCTTTTGCTTTGAAAAACAGACAATAATGTTGAGTCATTGCCTGCCTAATCTTCAGAGCTAACACAACAATTATTTTCTTCTGATGTGGTTACAAACCTCAGAAGCCAAGATGGAACTTTAAATCCAAATTCAATTTTATTTAGGCATGAACACAAACTGTGCTATAAGGTCTCAAAAACTCTAACAACGTACAAATTATATTTAAACACCTAATAACTGATAAGGCAAACATGAGGGAGGACAATGTCTCGGTTAGTATGTAACCCTTGTTCCCTGAAGAAGGGAACGGAGACGTTATGTCGTTGACCAACTGAAAGGAAACCAAATCTAATTCAACATGAACCAATCACAAGACACTGCTGGAAACACCAGAGGTGCATCTTAATTGGAAGGCTGCATCCAGTGGTCTTTCGTCTTTTATGGCAGCCCAGATTTTAATCTCATCCCCAAGCACCACTGAAGGCCGTCACAGTTTGAAGGATCCTTGGAAGGAAGCCTTTGTCTCACGTCTTTTATTTAGCATGTTTTGACAGATGCTTCAAATACTTCACATACTCCAATCACCCAAAATATATATACACTATACTATACATATATATTATACATATATTTGAGCTTCCTGGAGTTTCACCTATCAGGTAGAGGAATTTATCATATTTTCACATGGAAGTTTTTGTAGTGCTCTTGAAATAATGAATGCATATTGTGTAAAGTTTATTACTTTAAAGGCAAATGCATTGGCTTATGTTATATTAGTGTGAGAATGCATACATTTGTTTCTATTATACTATATACATTGATTTACCATAACATATTTTGTTTTGTGTCTCTGGCCTTTCAGAAATATGCATTGGTTTGCTGAACTATATATTGCTAAAAAAAAGTATGCATTAGGAGTTATGCTTTTCCCCTCAACATTTCTTATTTGTATATTCATAAATGCATTTAAAACATTAATCTCATAACATAATGTATTGCAGTATTGTGAATTGCAATGTAATTTTTTTTTAAATCTAATTGCAGCCCTGTAGTGTATTGAATTTATTGATAACTTGTTATAATTTGGTTCAAAATAAATATATGCAGATTTAAGTATATAAACACTGACAGAACACTGAAGAAAATACTGCTTCAGAATAAATTGTTTACTCCACCAAAAATTACAATGATGCAGTTATTTTGCAGGGATATTTTGTCTGGAATATTGTCTGCTGACATTAAAAGTTCACTGTATATCGTAATAATGAATATATTTAACTTGTTCATAACTGTAGAAACCCTGGTTTTCCTAAGAGATGGTTTCTGTATCTCTGACAATGAGGACGGCAATACATAACATAAAAGATGTCAGACAATGACATTCATTTTACTGAAGTGGTGCACAATATATAATTAGCACGTCAGACGAAACAAGTACTTAAATCTTAGTGTATCAAAATGATACAGCACTCCACAGAACACACTGTTAAACCCCTTCATCAAACAAGCACTTCTTTAATTAAACCAGCACAGATTGCCATCAACTGACTAATGGACATCTGATTATGAAAAAAAAAGGAATAATACAGATTGTTTTTATTTATTTATTTATTTTTCATTTTCAAACAGAATGCAATTATTGTGTGCTTATCTCAAGCAATTCTCTACAGGGTTTGCATAATGATACTGTTCTTGATAAATCTGCATATTTATATATATTGTGCAAAAAAAAAAAAAAAAAAAGCTGAAAGTGATTACAATATTTTTAAAATGTTTTTGAGCAACCTGTTCTTATTTCATACATGCATACTTTTTGCATATATATATATATATATATATATATATATATATATATATATATATATATATATATATATATGTGTGTATATGTGTGTGTGTGTGTGTGTGTGTGTGTGTGTATTCATATTTTAGTACACTTTGTTTTTAATGTATCTTATTAAATATGCAGTAAAGATTAATTTTCCCCCAGTTTTTTTCATGGGATTGGGAGATTTGAAAATACTCTCACGTGTTCACCCTCAAATGCTTATATAGAATGAGTACAACTTTAGTACTTCACAAATTTTACTGCATTTATGGTTATGATTATGAACATATTCCTATTAACATAAACATAGTATTCTTTTGGCACGAGCCGCAACTTTTTTACAATACTGCCTTAACTGCTTTAAAAGGGCACATGGCCATTGTAAACTATAATTAATTTCAACTTGAATATGAAATATATCTCACTTCAGCACATAATCAGTGATCATTTCGAACTGATGAGACAACTTCAGGAAAGCGTGTCAGTTCGTCTCTTTTAATATGGCATGGTCTCATCACCAAAGCCACTTAATACATACCGTGACACGATTGCCAAGGACACTGGTGAATGAGTTGTGTCTCCTCACGCTCTGGCTCTGAGGGAGTCCTTGAAGCCTATTCTGCTCTTTAAAAAATAAAAAAACTATAAATATAAACTCTCCCCTTTGTTCCCTCATGCTGCAATTATTGACATGATTTTCACCCTTTATCTTTGCATGACACTGGGGGAAATGTGAGCAAACTCTTAAGAGCGGTGGCCTGGAGCTCCTTCTTTCCGGACACACTTGGTATGCAAGGCACTCGACCAGGCAGCCAACGGGTCTCTGCTGCAAATTTACTCACATTTGTCCAAATTTGCTGACGCGAGACAGGAATGGAAAGACAATCTTAGGCAATGCTATAAAACTGATAAATCATAAACAAACTTAAGTGAAAATGTTAATTTGGTGTAGTGGTGAGAGGCACAAAAAGAATGGTTTGCGGATGCGTGAACATAGTTTGAAATGATACATGACACTCTCTTCGATGGTAAAATCATGGCCATTATGCATAGCCATCTGCAAATGTTCTCTTGATTACAAGTGATTGTTAAACTGATGATAATGATATCATTATTTTCAAGAGGGCGATATAATAGTGCAGTAATATTGTGTTAATTGAGTAGATAAAGAACGCATATAGAGAACTCACTCATCTGGACAGGTAGATAGGAAATACGCTGTCACCACTCGCTTGGGAAAAATAATGCAACATACAGTATATAAGCCGAAATATTGTTCGACTGAAATAAAAGCCAAAACACTCCAAAAATATCTACAGATTTCACCGAACCATATTGCTGAAATAATACATTCCACCAATTTCCTGTGATCTATGACATAGCACAGTTGCTGGGGGTGGTTAATTTACAGAGATGACAGAGATCTACTGGCTGCCCATGATGAAGCTGTCAGTAGGTTCTTTTTTCTTTGCTTTTTCCCCCCCGAAAGTTCCAATTTTCAGCCTGTCCCCTCTATTCTGTCAGATTGCTCCAACGTGTGAGACTAATGGACACTCTGAGAGGTTAAAAACTTCCAAAAATAAGCATAACCTTTATTCTAGTCTCAATGACGGATTACACAATGAATGCAGGCTCCAGCACAAAGCTGATAATGTGGAAATATCTATGCTAGGTGTTTCTGGCATTCCATTAGGTATCATCAAGCAGAGGTGCCGTGCCTGTTCAAACCAAGTCAATGCACTGTTTTTAAATTAAAATGTTCAGTTTCATGATTGCTGTGTACAAAGTTATTGGTACCCCAAAGTTCTAGCGATTTTGAAGCAAAAGTGTGTCAATTATGTGATTTGTGCAAATCCAAGTATCATAGTTTTTTTGTGTGCTTTTTCGAAATTTAGCAAAGAAATGAATTTGTCAACACAATACAACTGAAGAGTTTTTGTATTATATATCCATTCAATGTCAGCCTTTTGTGAAAATACCTTTTGTTGACCAACCAAAACATTATAAGGAGTAAGGGAAGTCGTGGCCTACTGGTTAGAGAGTTGGACTCGCAATCGAAGGGTTGTGAGTTTGAGTCTTGGGCCGGCAGGAATTGTAGGTGGGGGGATTACTGTACTAGACATGTGAGCAAAATGGCTTATTAATATTATAATCATTTAAGCTTTCAGCAACAAGGAGTGTCTACTTTTTACTTTGGCGTGTCTTATCTTGGTTGTGCTGTCTATCGTGTCGGACAGACACCATATGAGCATGCTGATACTTCGAAATAAGATGTTTGTAATAGAGTATCTGTCTGTAAAGCCAGCCTGGCATATGGGACAAACACATATTGATGTAGGAAACACAAGTTGTTTTTTTTTTTTGTTTTTTTTTTTTTGTTCTCCTTGAAGTCACCAGCCTATGTATTATTGACATCTAGCATTGTACTGTATATCCCCTGCTGTAAATTATCCCATAAAACCTTGCACCCAAAAACATTTTTGGGCTGCAACCCTGCTAGTGATCTACTGAACTAGGAACATACCCTTGCACAATGACTAAAACAATATTCATTTATTCGGTTACTTATCAGGCAGCTGGCTTGCTGTAAGTCCATGAGTGCAAACCAAACAAACACCATGGTTTCAAATATTTGTTCATGCAAAATTCTGGCTTGTGCCTTAGCATGTGAACTGACAATGATGCAGGATTGTTTGTATAATAAACTCATTTCCATGCCAATAATATTGTGATGGATGGCTCAAAAGATATTCCATGCAGTCAAGAATAGTGTGTAAAAAATGTTTTCTACTACTGCAGAAAATAAAGTTTAGGTAAGTTTATACAGTGTCCTATCTTGTAATGATTTTGCATTTTGTTTAAATGATTGGTGCCAATTCACAACTGATGTAGCCTCACTATCAGTACTGAGCAGAGGAAGAAAATAAAAAAAAAAAGATGGTGAAAGGCTGGATTGATTACAATTGTTAATCAAGATCCAGTTGAATGCACTCCAAGAAAGTGCACTTAGTGAGAGAGAGGTATGCTCCATCAACTGCTAATTTGTTCTCTCCACGAGGATTAGTTTATAAAGTTTAAATAAGTTCCCCTTAACTATTTAATGTTTTTGTAATAAGGGTGAGTATAATGCAGGCACACACCATAAAGCAGTACAGGGCCTGCAAGCTTCTCTGAGCATTCAGCTGCATTAAGTGAATATTAGCTTCACACCACATTATCCAGTGAGACGCATCAACCCGTTTTGTACGCTTACAGTTTATTGCAAAATGCATTATTGCAACTAGAATGGGTTTATGAAGAGCATCATGCCTCTAAACACATAAAGCTGCCATGACAAAATATTTTTTATTCATCTTTCTGAATGTAATTTATTTTGGAGAGGACAAAGTCTGTTCCTGTTTCTTGCCAATTATAAAGTTTATCTTAGTGAAGTTGACAAGGTGAGTGGCATTTCTTGTGCCACAGTCTCTGTTCCCAATTACAGTTTTGCAAGCTGCTTTTTTTTTTTTTCTAAACTTCAAATGCATGATAACTGAGGTGTTTTTAAAATAATAATTTTACCCAAAAATGAAAATTATTTACTCCCCCTTTTTTTATTTACTCCCCTAGTATTGATTGTATGTGTAGCACATACATACACACACAAATAAAAAATAAATACATAAATAAGTAAATTGCTAATTCAAAGCTGTAATTTTTCATACAAGTTAGTAGATAGTGATTAATACTTGTCAAATGATTAACAATGACTGGTAAAATATGTGCAATATGCCAGTTCTTATGAAGCCCAGACTTACAGTTTTTACCAATTGCTTACACGCCTTTTCCAAACGAAGTTTCCTTTTTTCAAAAATCTACACACAAAGCTCTTTGGTCGTTCATACGCTTAGATCTACATTTCAATACAATGTTCTACAGTGAAAGTATTCTGCTGAGAGGGGTAAGTACACCGGAAACGGCAATGCAATGTAGAGACAGAAAATATTTATTAGACCAAACATTACTGTTCTATACATTAGCATAAAACAAAACTAAACATGTAGACCAAAAGTATATTCCTTAAAGTAGAATACAGAAAATTGTGTGTGTGTGTGTGTGTGGGGGGGGGGGGGGGGGGGGGTCCCGGTCCAGGATTTGGCAGCTGGGAGATGGGGGGGTGCAGTCCCCAGTGCTCAGCTTCATCTCTTCTCCAAGCTGGGTCTGGCCACAATACTTCGTCCACATCACAAGATACGTTTTCCCTTGCCAAACATCGAGGGACGTATCTCCTAGCATGGCGTATCCAACCTTGGACAGAGGCATCCTCTATGTACAGTGTATATATTATACTGTAAAGTAAAGCAGTGATTGGTTAGTGATCAGTTAAGCAATTAGTGTTTGCACATGTGAGGAGTCTGTGTGAACTGGTGAATAAGTGTAGCATTTTAAGCAAGTCACTGCCTGATAGATCTTTGTGTTTTAGGTAAAGAATTGTGTGAAGTGTTTTGAAAAAAGTGTTTTATGCAATTGAAAACTGAGTCAAAGGCTGAGAAATAGTTTATGGTTTTTAAGATTTGGCATGTAGCTTTGCACTTTTGAGTGAGAGGTTTCAAAAATCGTGTGACATGAAAAGATTTTGTGTATAAGCAGTTGATAAAAACTGTAAACAGACGGAAAAAAAAATAAAAATAAGTATAAGTCCTATATTCCAAAATCACTTGCTATTCGAGCACTATGGTGGAGGCCAAGATATTTAGCATATTTAGTTTCTTTTGTTCACACAAAGCTATCGTAAGTATTCAGTAGACTTGTGAAGAAGTTATGTTTTTATATACTTTTTTGTTTTTTGATAGCCACTTATTTATTTGTGTGTGTGTGTGTGTGTGTGTGTGTGTGTGTGTGTGTGTGTGTGTGTGTGTGTGTGTGTGTGTGTGTGTGTGTGTGTGTGTGTGCGTGTGTGTGTGTAAAATAATCTCCATTTATTTTTTTACAGAAAAATGAAAATCATACAGGTTTAGAAACAACATGAGTGTGAGTAAATTATCACAGAATTTGTTCATGCTTTCATTATATTACTTTGAGTATTTATTTATTATTATTATTATTATTATTATTATTATTATTATTATTATTATTATTATTATTATTATTATTATATTCTCCCACCTCGATTCTTCCCCACGCTCTGTCTGTTTCCTTGTTTCCATGCTTTACATTCGTAAGCAGAAGGTTTGGACAACTGGAGCAGGTAGGAAATGTCGGCTGTTGCAGCATGGCAGAATTATTAATGTCACCCTGTGACTTATCCATATGCTGTTGTGTGTGTAGTCAGCATGTGCATCTGTTTACTCCTTCCACCCAGACACTGCATAAAGAGTATGCACCTGAAATTCCAGTCTGTATCCCAAGATCAAATGATTCCCAATATCTCCTTCTTTCTTCTCTGAAAACACAGTTTGGCGACGCGTTTGCCTAAGAGATTGAGCGCTTGACTAACTTGATAAATGTTTAATTCCTTTGTCCCATGAGAAATTCATGGGCAATTCTGTAATCAAATAGAGGAGAATAATGTGACAGGAACAGGGGCAATTGTGCTCAGGAAGTCCATTTTCCAGGTTGGTATGGAGATTCTCTCCTCCACTCTGTTCCTTCTTTGGCAGCTTGAGTCAGAGAAGAAAAGCCTGTTTGGCTGAAAATGAAAGGGCCCCTGATATTTGTGCTGGGAGATGGATTTCTTAGTGATTCTGAATGCAAACGTAGAGAAGCGCAGCATTTTCCAATCATCTTGCTGAGGCCATTCAGCATCTGATCAGCAGGTGCCCAGGTCACAGGGTTCAAGCAATCCCCCATACCTAACAATCACATGACCAGCTGGCACACCAACCCTCACACACCGCCTGCCACCAGCCTCAGATGAAAGACAGCAGCTGCCAGCGAGGAGAAATCTCAGAAACCAAATGGACAATAACAAAAACTCTTTCTTCCAAGAGTGGAAATGTTTGCCAAATACATTTTGTAATGCATCAAAAGAAATAGGATTTAAAGAGTTTATAATATGCACACATAACTTCAGTTCAATTGTTTCGTTAATTAAGACAGATTCATAAATCCATTGATTAATTATTTGCAACTACTGTAAATATATACAGCTTTTATTGGGGATATAATATTTGTATCTTTGGAAAGTCGTGGCCTAATGGATAGGGAGTCAGACTTGTAACCCGAAGGCTGAAGGTTCAAGTCTCAGGTCCAGCATGCATTGTTGTCCAATGTGCACACACACACACACACACACACGTCAAATGTCAATTTAACTTATTCATGAATTAATAATAATAAATCAGGTTGGGAAAATACTGGTGATCATAGTACCTCAGGTGCTATATCATAATATAACACTCTTTTCACACTTATTAACACACCCATTTAACTGTATGTGTGTCTTAAAGTAATGCACAATATCTCATTGAAGAACTACTGCTATTAAACACTGCAGCAGTTTGTTTCTGAGTTTAAGATTGCTGTCATAATCATAAATGATTACAAATGAATATAATTACGGTGTAAATTAAAGTACTGGCCATGTATACTGGGTAGTAAAGCATGGGCTCTGGCATTTCTTCTGTATTTTGCTCATAAATTTCTGATCATAATATCCATTGGTGCTCTGTGTCCTTGGTGTGATTTACTCCTGCATTAATAAGTTGTAATTTATTAGCACCATGTTGGCCTATTTGAGACATAATATGCTCTGATGTTTAGCCAATTACAGTGCCACACTGAGAAACTGGTAACAAATTGGACAATACGGGCCTAATTAAGGCTTATTGGTTGTTGTGCTGAGGTAGCGTTTCATAATTTCTGATTTACAGCAGAGCTTTGGCCAGTGGTCATTGTCAGACTAATGCGTTATGGAATGGCACTTTAAAACTCTGCATTGTATCTTAAACAGACACCAACATCAAACGTCATTTAGTACCTAACTCTAACAAGGCACAACTTTACAACCATTATTGGACAACCTCTTCATCCTTTCTGAATTTTGACTCCGTTTTCAGAGATTCAAGACTATAGCGATTAATTAATAATATGTAGTTCAGATTAAATAGCTATGCATCTTTTACCTCCCCCCAGAACAATTTTCAAAGCTTAAAAGTTTTCTAATATTTTAGCAGTAAGAAAGAAGTTGAACTTTTTATGTGTTGATCGCTCTGATCTCTTCTCTCTTAAGGGCTGAGCTAATTACATTCTCTTAGCTGTTCAGCCGAGTTTTTCAAATAATGCTGAAATTTTCAGATCGGAAGAACACCTGCACCTTTCGGGATTAGGGGAAAAGGTGGATGTCTGTTTAGAATGAATCCCAGCACTGGGTACTTTAGTATAGGAGACAAACGCTAAAAACAGCTTCATGTACGGAACAAAGAATGAAGATACTGAGATTGTTTAAATACACAGTTTGATATATACTTTTTAATACAAAAGGAAGCAAATAACGTGGTTTTCAAGGATAAAATGTAAGCTATGCCAAAGAGAGCCCTGACTCCAGTGGGGATGACTAAAGGAAATGAATTGCTTGAATACTCGTTGTTTTCTTGTCATTAACTAAGGTTGATTCAAAATGATCCTGAAAACGGCCACAATGGCTCAGCAGCAGCAGCAGGTGATCATATCCCAGCAGTGCCATATGTTTTTCCTGGCCCATGTTTTGCCTCCTCCAGTCTCACAGAAGGCACATACACAAACAAACCGCATTATGGTCAAGGGCCCTGAGGTGCAGGATCGGAAGACCACTGCGCACACACACATCCATACCCACTAGCACATAATGAAAAAGCCCCTTAGAGACACAGCTGATCACTGTCACTATGTTTTTACTTTAATGCAGCCTTGATAAATGTGGATTGTTTGTCAGTACATTAATATCAGCTGCTCATATATCCCGATATTTATATATTTTTCAGGGTTCCTGGAATCTCCATGACCTGTCAGCAATTTAAAGAACTCACTTGTCTGTAAGTACGAAGCTCTTTAGTGCATTAAAACCCACAACTGTCAGTCTGTTTAACTGACGGCATAAAATGCCAAACAATGGCTTCAGCTGGGTGACTCACTGTCTGTTAAGATCACTCCAGTCTAATCTCGAGAGAATCGTCAATATTTCTATTGTAAACACTACAAACTTGGCTATCTAAATATATGTAAATCCGAGGGATTACGTGCAGACAACAGTACAGACATAATGGCAGGTTGAAGGCTCTGAAAAATCAAGCTAACATGTTTAAGGGCATGAGGGGACAGGAGGCTCAGAAAGAAGGAAACCATCAATAAACTTGTCCTGAAGTCTTTACTGAAGTTATATTAGCGCAATCTATCAATAATGTAGTGGGAAATCCATAATGTACAGTGGAATTTCACCCCTGTGTGCCGTTCTTTTTATGAAGTGCAATCTCTCCTGCACAGCTCTGTTCTCTGGCTGCCATTTTTCAAGCACTCTGATGTGGAATAGTGTTGTCAAAAATATAAAAACTCTGTATCGTCTGCAATTTTTATGCCATATATCCATCAACAGAGCCTGTCACTCATTTTGAAGCCAAGACTATTGACTGTTTGACTTTCAGCACCACCAAGTCAAACTGAGCAAATGAAATGCTGTTTAATGAATTATTCATTTCTCTTTCTTCTTATATTGGTCTAAGAGCTGTAATTGGATCAGGGTTTCGGACAATTTTTGGGTAGGGCACAAATGCTTTGCAATTATTCTATTCGAATAACATGCAAACGTGGAACTGAATATGGATGCAGAGAACTGTGGCTACAATAAAAATAGCTGACTTTTAAAAAAAGTGCATTAATTCGAGAAGATGTATTTGACCAAATTGATGCTGCTTTCTGGGTGAAATATGTCAGCAGTACTGCACAAAAATGTATTTGACAGAACCCATACAGTAGGTGTCTTTTATCTCAGTGCGCATAATGAAGGTGCATCATCATAAGATTCTGATGGCGACACAAATATCACTTTATGATTCTCATAATAACCATGAATCAGTAGATCGCCTCAAACTACTAGTGTGGTATGACATGTCAGATGAAGATGGGAGTGACAGCATGTTCAGCACCTCTAAATGTTGCTGCGTAGAAGCTCAGCAAATCCCAATCTCTCCCATCTCGCCTTCTTCAAAGTTCTTTCAAATGTGCTTCTCATCTTTGGAGAGACGTGCTCCTTTTGAACCCGCAGCAAGACAAAAAGAGCTTTCTGAAGGAGTAATGGCTGTTTATATGGAGTGCGTTGTGAGGAGCTGTCAGGCAGTGCCTTTAAGTTGATTTGCTGGAGTGTCAGAGAAGCGGGGCTTTGGGAGGTGAATCATGGATTGTCAGAAATCAATTCTCAGGGCCACTCTCTTGAAAGACTCAGAGCCATCAGGCATGAGAAAATAAATAGACCCAATCTTAAGAACACATACTTTCCAACATAATGTCGTGCCCATATGCAATAGTGTAATTTAGCTGCAAAGGGTAGCATTTGGTCAACAGGAAATTCAATCAGATTTTTATTTTCAAAAATCCTTTATTATTTTTTCTCCTGCTTAGTTTCTTTTCCTTTTTTTATTCTGTTTTTGCTGCAAGATAATAAGATGTATTGAACTCAGGAGTAACTCAGGAGCCGTTCGCTATAATGTCTTCAGGAGAACCTCAGGCACGTTGGGTATTTGTCATTCAATAGTGACGGGCCAATTTCCGTTTTCATCTCCTCTGCTTTGCATTTCCACTAAGGCTCATTAGGACTCCCGTATTACCATTCACTGGGGCAGGTAAAATTGTTTGTCTCTAAATGGCAGGTAACATTGTTCTGATGCCATTCATAGCTGTGGCTACTAAACACATATGCAATATGATCATGATGTGCAAGAGAGCACTTCAGGGACTGTTTCATTGTTCTCTATTTTTTCAGCATACTGCTCGATGACACAGCCATACACCAGATTTAATCAGTGCTTGTTTCAATATGAATGTTTGTCATAAAGATATACATTTTCTTTGGCTTTTCAGGGGCCACATCAATAGGTTGTATTACTTGCATTTGTGTTTGTTAAAACATTTGGTAAAAGCAGAGCACTGGATTTGTTTAGCCCCCCTGGGATATTTTCTCCTGTAACTTTTATTGTCACTGAGGTAATATATAAAATAAATCCTTAATGACATTCCATCTGATCGGCTACCATCAAATTTGCTCTCTCCAAGGAGGTATGAGCCAGCCCTGATGCAGCCTTATCACCTCAGCTCTGATTCTGATGTGTTTACCTCTCATCTCGTGGATTCAAAATTGAGTTATTGCCCACCTCTGCTTTGTCCAAACATTTTCAAGTAATGGAGCTCTCGAGCTAATGTAAACAGCAGAGCTGCTTCAATGCTCCTTCTGTTTGTTGTTGTTGAAGTCAAGAAGAAGGAGAGAGCTAGAAATGAACCCAGCTGTGCTGATCTCTAGGATGAGAAGTCCACAGTATGAGCTCACTGCCTGAGATTTAGCTCTCAGTGGATTGGAAGTTTTCAGACTCGGTCCAGTCACTCACTCACTCACAAACACACACACACACACACACACACACACACACACACACACACACACACGCACACATAGGAGTTAAAAACAGACATGATGACTAGTCACTGCAAAGCCAAAACTAGTACTCAGCCAGTGACCAATAGCACTCACTAATTGCCCCCTGATGCTCCAGTGGTGTCACAGATTGCTGACACCAGCTGATAGTGAAGAGGCCATAGTCAGGTTTCCATCACAGCTCTCCAATCTCTTGATCCTTTATCTTTATATGAGGTAAAGGATGCTTCAGCACTAAAAGGAAAGGACCACGGACAGCTCCATATGAGGTACCATGGACAGTTACACAGAAACTTTACTGTGTGCTCGAGCGAGCATTCCCAAACGTTTTCATGCTAGGACCCACTTAGAGAGGTACAATTAATCTTGAGAACTGAATAAGGTAAATATAAGCAAATGCACTTGCTCACTTTTAGTTAATTTGTTTTCTTTGTCACATCATTACTTAGTACAGGTCTGTTTTTGTGTGAGGAGCGCAGCTGATACAAAATGTGTCATACATGCAAAAATGCAAGCAATGTCTATCAACGAAATTAAATTTGTACATTTCTGGGCACACACACACACACGCGCGATATGGCATGAGCATATGATAGCTTTGACTATTATTAAGAAATACACTTTATATATTAAACATTTAAACACAAAATTTTCTCTAAACAGTTGTTATTTTGATGTTGTTGTTGTTATCCATTCATCAATCCATCCATTTGTCGCTTCCTCTTTCCATAGATCCAATCTCATGCACTAACAAAACTATGTAATACAGACAGTATGGAAAAGCAGTATTTCCATCTTACAGTTCAATCATTGTCGTAGTAGATGTAGTAGTAGTAGTAGAGGGTAGTAGCATATATCAGATTGTCTTTAACTACATCCAATATGTGTAGAAGCAGAAATTTAGTCGAGCAGGTAAATCTCAAACCTTCCACTGCAATAGCCACAGGGGGAAACATGCACTTGCTGCAATACAATGAAAGAGCTGTGCCATAAATGAGGTGCTTTCCAGGAGGAAGACAGTAAGGAAGAGATTAGTAGCCTCCCCACCAGTATGCTCTGACTGTGTTGAAGACTCAAACTTTCTTCATGCCCTTCCTCCTCTTCCTGGTGTGCCACAGACAGGGAGTCTCTATCTGCACCACTGACTTGAAACCTTTTAGCACAAAAGCTGTGTATAACCTACTTGTGTGTCCCAGAGCACATCAGGTAGCCGCAAATACCAAGTTACCAAATCCCCCCAAAAAAATCAAGTAAACATGATGGTGTGTGCGTGTGTGTGTGTGTGTGGGGGGGGGGGGGTTGTTTTTGTGATATATCAGGACACAACTTTATATAATGACATGGGTATGACACAGGTATTACAAGGAGAGGGTGACTTATGAGGACATAACCCATGTCCCCATTTTTCAAAACGCTTATAAACCATACAGAATGAGTTTTTTTTTTTTTTTTTTTTTGGAAAAAGTAAAAATGCACATAGTTTCCTGTGAGGGTTAGGTATAGGGCGATATAATATATAGTTTGTACAGTATAAAAACCATTTCGCCTATGGGATGTCTCCACTTTTCACAAAAACGTGTGTGTGTGTGTGTGTGTGTGTGTGTGTGTGTGTGTAGCAAATGGCTGCAGGTGTGTTTATATCTGCTTCTCCACATGTAACATAAAATACTCTTCGATTTAGGGGATTTGCAACAGCAAAAGTCTCTGTCCTTTATATAAATATAAGTTATCCATGATAAACACTCAGCTGGTGATTATCATAAATTTGAATCTCTGCATTTGCACAATCAGGGATGTGTAAAATCAGAGACTTCCTTTATAACATTTACATTTTTTGTTAGTGTTGAAGGCCTATTGACTTCATCCCGAAAAAAAATACTGAGCCTCACATTGATTTAACTCCTCCTAAAAAGTAAGCTCCGGAAATGAATCCTTAGTGGCCATAAGTGGGGTATAAAATTTTACACCCTCTGTCTTACATCACTGGCTGATCCATAATGATGGTTTCTGTCAGCCACTATTCAATGAGGGACATATGGGGAGTAAAAGATTATTAGATGTGCTTGTAAAGACATCATGTTTACTGGGAATTTAAACTAGATATATAGGTTGAGGCAATAGATTGTGACCGGTGGCCTCGTGATTGCTAGAGTAGATATTGATTACATTGATTTAGACATGAATCGATTTCAAACCCTGCTCGGGAGATAGAATGAATATTGAGGAGGCTGACCAAGTTAGGAAAGGAACTTATAATGCGTTTACC
Organism: Carassius gibelio; assembly: GCF_023724105.1. NCBI lineage: Eukaryota > Metazoa > Chordata > Actinopteri > Cypriniformes > Cyprinidae > Carassius > Carassius gibelio. The sequence continues at coordinate 21,658,769 of NC_068402.1, read as the reverse complement.
ATCACCTCTGCCCTCTCAAAACATATTAATTGATTTTGACAGTGCTATACTATATTTACAGACATGTGTTAGTGAGATGTGGTAAACTGGCTTGGTTTCAGTCCAGAATTCCATCTACATTAAAATTCATTTATGGGTGTAGACTTGTCCACGTTGTCCACACACTTAGAAGGGACTTTCAGTGAATCATGAACTCCTATAAGAATATACTCCAGAAAGTTTAAGTAGCCTGGAGACCATATTACACACAAGGCGAGTTGCTTCTCGTGTTCCATACAGCCATAAATCCAAATATATGTGAATAGTATTTAATTTTATTCTCCCATCATCCTTTGTGTTTGCTAGTTGTGTTTTGGCCTCCTCCCCAGGCTTTAACTTTCTATAAGAAGCTGGAGCAGGTTGGATTAATGATGAATCACCTACTTACTAGTAATCAATCAGGTGGGATTTCTTCTGCCTCGGTGGGATTTCTTGACTCTTAAAGCATCCAGGCCAGCTTCAGCCTACAGGACCACAGCTGTCTCTGCTGCCCAGCTGATAGCCTCTCTTAAAGGTAAATATACTCGATGTATGGAGCTATGGAAAATGTTTTCTTTGGTTTGTTTTAATTTGGTGTGCTACAATTCCATGTTTGTAATGGTTGGGCAATATTCAGAATTTAAGAAATGAGACATTTCAGTTTCGGAATATAAATTTGAAATGAACTGGCCAAAGGTGGATATGTTGCCTCCTGGTGCTCCTGGGAAACTGGTACGTCAAAAAAAATCAGGCTTTTATTATTATGACGTCATCATTTAGATACACAAGGAAACATAAGCCAGAAAGACCTTTAAACAAAACAAAGAAACAAAGAATTAGTTCCAAATGTTCCGAATTTGGAACATTTTCCAGTATTTCCTCATTATATATATATATATATATATATATATATATATATATATATATATATATATATATATATATATATAATGAGGAAATACTGGAAAATGCATCTAACATTCAAAATTTGTCTTGACAAAAACTTCTACTTATATTCTAACAACTGGTAGTTGGCATGTAAGTTACTGGTTATAGTTAGTAGAATGACTAATGTGGTCTTTCAAAATAAAATGTTACAATACTGTATATAAAGTGTTTGCTCTTTCAGACATACATCAGAATACTATGCAAAAAACGATGATGTTAAAAGCTCTGGTTGAGGTTTTTTCCCATTTGCTGTCACTCTGCACACTCAGGCTTAATGGAAACAGGTCCATGTTGAACCACAGATCTTTTGCCTCATGCTAGTTCAGGATCACACATTATATGTACCTCCCACAGCTGAATCCAGCTGAATATAGTGTGTGAAATGGTCAGAGCAAAACCCTCCTTTTTTGTGCTGAATATTGTTCCTTCTGTTCAAAGTTAGATCACACTGAGCTGCAGCATGGGGAAGCTTACTTGTTTAACCCGAGAATAACTGTTTGACTATGAGAGCACACCATCCCCCCCCACATGCTACCGCTGGCCTTAGAGTATCAGTCACGCCTGGAGGACTCCTGCCAAGCACTCTGCAGAGTGTGCAAACCACACACATCTACGCCGACAGAAGCACTGAAACAAAGCATCTCATGCTGTGTACTGTTATGTACTTCTCTACAAATATAAACCCATACTGAGTCATAGGGACTCAACTCCTACTGCAAACCAATATTAGACAATCAATAATGTATGAGCCAACATTTTATTTTTTTCCAAACCTGGTTACTGTTAGTTATTGTATATAGTTTGCTGCATTCAAGAATTATGTATGTATATAAATATACATTTTTGTCAAATATGTAAATTAACAGTAGGCCATCGGACACAGCTCTACACCAGAATCATCAAAAAAAACAACAACAAAAAAAAACAACAACAACACTACAACATGAAGTAATCACAAAAAAAAAAAAATAATAAAAATAAATAAAAAAAAACTACCTCTTACTACCTACTATTTTGGAAAATTCTAAAACATACCTATACACAAAATTCACTCCAGTTTCCAATGGAAATTAACACAGGTGTCAGGACAATTTTTTTTTCTATTTCTATTCCTATTTATAAATTGTAATTAAGGGGCACATTATTGATTAATAAAGACTTGTTTTTGTGCGATTCCTTACACAGTACTATGTTATGACCTCAAAACGCATTTACCATAGTGCATGATTTGTAAAGTAATACATTGTGACAGTTGCATAAAATAATCAACATCATAAATATTGCTTTTCTGATACAGTAAACTTGTTTGGAAGCTCACCTGGTATGACATGATAGGACTGCACTTTTGATCTGAAAAGCTTGGATACAAGTCCCGTGTTTTCACAAGTTAGGATGAAAGAGCTTCAACAAATGTATTTTTAGAGTAGGGTTTAGTGTTATTGGTATATTAATTTAAAATGCGATGTGGTATGACATTGTCAGATCCATTTCAGTTAAACTTTTAGCTTACTCACTGGATCAGGGGTAGGCAAGTTCGGTCCTAGAGAGCTGCAGTCCTGCAGAGTTCAGCTCCAACCCTGAAAAAAAACTTTACCTGCCTGTAGCTTTAGTTATCCTGACGATGTTGATGAGCTTGTTCAGGTGTGTTTGATTAGGGTTGAAGCTGAACTCTGCAGGACTGCGGCTCTCTAGGACCGAACTTGCCTACCCCTGCACTGGATATTTCACTTCCAAAAAGTGTCATTAAATTGGCAACAAGTAATGCATTATTTGGCGAAACTGTCACCACAGTCATGTTTGTCCAATGAGTCTAGGTTTCAAAACAAACCACTTTTACTATGTCCCAATACTTCTGCTGTGGTTCACTTGTAATGCAAAGCTTCCGTTTAATGTTGTGGGTTAAACCAGTGGTTTTGTTCACTAATTCTGTTGCTGAATTGCTTTGTGTTGTGGGCTAAATCCCATATGTTTTTAGTTAATCCCTTTGTATTTGTTTTCTTGATAGCGTTGTGTTGCCCCCCCCCCCCCCCCCCCCCACCCCACAAGTCTTACTGGAAAAAAAAGAACAGAAAAATTGGCATCATATTACAGCAAAAAAAAAAAAAAAAAAAAAACTGAGCATGCTCCATCACACCTACTCTCTCTCTCTCTCTCTCTCTTTCTCTCTCTCTCTCTCTCTCTCTCTCTCTCTTTTAGAGTAAGTTTATGAATATATTTACACACGTCTGATCCTGAAAGCTTTGGTCTGTGATCCAGTTCATGCTGTGAGTTTTGGCCTGAGCTGATCCTTTAAGGAAACCAGCCTCTGTTGGTGGGCTGAGGCTCAGGAGGGTGCTGCAGTCGCAAGGAGAGATTAACATGGTGGGTGAGGGCGATGACCTTCCTGTCTGAGTGAGATCTTCCCTGCCACTGATGCCAATTACACCTTCATGCCTTCAGCTTCACACAGAACTGAACTGCACTGCACCTCTGTCCTGTAATCCCGTAGGTCTCTCTACCACCATCTCAGACACCCGGAGAGGAGAAGGACTTCCGAGCAATTACCACAGAACCACTCCTTGTCTCAAAGGGTAATCTTCTATTTACATATCACTCTGAAGTCCTGCACCACTTCAAACCCCATTTGTGCTCACGCTACTTCAGGTCTTAAGTTAAATGTTCTCTCTCTTCGAAATCCTGTGGTGGAGGCTATTAACCAAAAACACTGGCACTATTAATTCGTTGGAAACTGTCACATCCATGCTCAGAAAACTCAAAGTGGCTTTACTTTCCATTTCCGGAAACACTTAACTACTGCAGGTTAAGTCGTGATTTTTGTATTTATTTTTGTTTATCTGAATGTGACAGCGTAAAAACATACTATTACATTTTGACAGTGACAACTCTGTGAGCTCCGGTTGCCACACACAAGCTTGTGTGTACTCTGTAGACTCAGAGTAGTAAATTTAATCCTTTCTCTGTTAATGTAATAGATCCACTGACAGAAGCGTTATGTTTCCTTCCTTTCTGGTGTCTTACTGGAACAGAGAGGGGGAGGAGGCGAAGAGGGGTCAGATGAAAACCTTTAACACAGAGAGTGGAAAGTAAATTGCTTTTATTGCTATTTTATTTATTTATTTAGTTGTTTGCATCAATGTGGACTGCAGTTGTGGCAATCAAAAATAATTAAAAATCAAATCAAATTCAAACCATTCAATTTTATCAAAATATTTTATGTCAATTTATGGACTGGAGTTGTCTGAATTTCTTTTGGATTACTGTGATTTGCTGAAGTAATATATTGTTACATTTCACAAGAAACAAACTCATCTACATCTTGGATTATATTATATATATATATATATATATATATATATATATATATATATATATATATATATATATATATATATATATATATATATATATATATATATATTAATAATAACAGCATTAAAAATAAATTAGAAGTAAATAAGGCCTCTTTCAGGGAACAGGGCAATTTGGACCACAGAATGCCTCGCTCACCCTCCACCGCAACATGATGTCTGCCCTGCCTCTTCACGGGGATTTTAGTTTAATTGCTTAATTATAAATAAATGCTTAATTATAAATAAACTCCCCTCTGGTGCATCACAGAGTTATCTCAGTGTGCAAATCAAGCCTGCCACTCATGATATTTGGAAAATCTGATTCGAAATCTCCTCAAAAACACATTAGTGCAGGCACTGGCTCTCTCTCTCTCTCTGTCTGTCTGTCTCACTGGCTTCCTCCTGGAATGCCCTTTAATTACAGGTTTACATCAGTCCACAAGGTCTATGGGAGCTGAACAGCTGCTCTGCTCAATGGTCCATTTCAAAGCGACGTAGCCTCCTGAAGTACCTGTGTGTGTCAGGCAGATGTTCATTAGCTAGCCAGCCTTTCATCTCGGCGCTGATAACAATGGGCTGGCACAGTTTCTTGTCCTTTCATGATGGTGTCTCCTCCATCCTTTACAGTCTCTCCTCCCCTCCTTCCCTTCTCCATCTCTCTGTGCCAGAACAGCCCGAACAGTCAAAGTGTCAAAAACTTTCTGAAGTCAGACGAAGGGGCATTTGACTATAATAGAGGACTGGATTTTTCTCACAGAGCGGTGAAAAAAAGAGTAGAAGTTCATGCAATACACTAGAATATCCAGCATGGTTTAATGTGCATTTTGTGTGTACTTTAAGATGCATCTGTGTGTTACTGTACATTGCATGAAAGAAAGCAGAAAAAAAATGATGCTTATGACATTTTTAAGCGCCCATTTAAAGGCAGCATATACTTGGTGGAAACACATCACTGTGTTGAACCATTCACACAGAATAAGTTCACAATAGGTTTGCTCACCGGGATCCACTCCTGGCTTGAAACCAATTTTCAAAGAAAGCCCAATGGACTTTAACAAATGGGGCGCACTCTCAAATATCCATGCGGGTCAAAACATTCACATCTTCACTGGAGTGGGCCTTCTGGAAAAGACACAAGAGAGTCAGGATAACTTTTTCATATATCGTCTGTCTTAAAATAAAAGGGTCCACTGTGAAAAGCTCTAAAAACATATTGATGTGCTCTTTAACATTGCAGGAAGTATTATCCAGCATGATTTTATATAAAGTGCTCATAATATAATTAAGTGCTGTAAGAGGGCATTTCAGAGGGAAAGAATAGCAGTAGTTTGTTTATACATATGTGTGTATATTTATATAAAGAAGTGCATCTTAAAAAAATTACCAATTGCAAAATAAAAGCAATAAATATTTGACTGGTTCAGTGTCATGAAAAAAAAAAAAAAACTCAAATCTATTTTCCTAACACAGGAATGCAAAATGAATATTGTATGCGTAGGATGACTTACAAACTGCTGCTTTAGATAGATGGGCAGTAATGTAGTTCTTTCACACTGACATCTTTGAAAGCTGTAGGAGGATCTGTAGCAAGACACATTTTCTCAAATTGTGGTCATTTATATCGGCGTATATTTTATCTTCTGCTGTTCTAATGTTGACATCATTTGAATTGCATTGTGTAAATAATGTCACAGCTAAAACAATAATTTAATGCAGAGAAGCTGTGGAATAAATAAAATTAATTACAAGATTGCTATGGAAACAAGCAATGCCCATTTGACATAAATTGCAATGCAGTTTGCAAGTTGATGCCTTGAGGCACACTGCATAACTAGAATAGAAAAGTTTAGGGTTCACTAAGGTATGTATTTGTAATACTGCGAAATTCAGATTGCAGTATTAAATATGTTGGAAAACCACTGCAGAGCACAGGTTTTAAAATCTACAATGTCCAATTCTTACTTATTCACTGACTGTGTTGAACTTAACTTAATGCAGTTGCAACAGAAGGATGATTTGATATCTTTTTCATTGCGTCACCAAATCATGTTTATTTCTGCCTACATGAAGAGGAACATCACAGTATTGTACTAATCAGTGAAACAACATCAGGCCTGTCACACACATTTAGTACGTCTGTAAGCAGTCACATATGGCATGTCTGCTTGCAACAACACAGCAATACCCACAAATCAATGCAGGAACCTATAATTATATTTCAAACAAGATATGCATTAGTCTGCATAATTATACACAATATAGTGAGCCACATTACTAATAGTAGTGCACAAGAGCACACATGAAAGAGATACGACTGAATATGAATCCTTATTCTGAAACAATTGAAATTACATTTTCTACATATTACGCTGATAAGAATGGCATAGTTTAGCTCTATCATTAATAATATGATTCATACAATAATTTTTAGTTTTGAGAGAGAAAGAAATAAAGTATGATATAATAGCTCATTGTCTTTTCCCCCCATCTAAACTGCTAACCTGAAGTTAATAGTTAACTTGAATGCACATAAAGTCACTGTATCTTGTCCACGTCCTTGTAAGTAAGGGAAGCACATGTTTTGCTTTGGGTGTTACTGCAAACGGGATGTTTTGTGGATGGCCCATCGCTGGCAGGGACACGCATGGTGTCAGCGTAGGGTGATATGTGATTCTGATGCGCCACTAGCACAGCCAAGAATGTCACAGTAAGAAACTCAAAGCTCCATCACAACTCTTTCTCTCAGTCTAGGGCTGAAGACCCATGGCTACAGATGACTTGTTTATTTCAATCTGCCCAGCATGACCACAAGCCTTTTAAAGCAGAATATGATTAAACTGCAGTATGCAGGAGAGAAGTTTATCAAGTGAGCTTTCAAACATGTGTCACAGTCCGTGTACTGAACAATGATTTTCCCACATTTAGAGCATCTGTGCGAGACACTCGAGATGCACTGAACAATAAATATAGTCCAGAAGTTGGCAGCAGTCAATGTTTTGATCCTGAATGTTTTGTAGAATTTAGTTGTTTGGCCAAAAGTCAAGCCTATGATTCTGCTTCAAATGAAGATGCATTAAAGAAAGGCATCCCATTTATATATGAATTTGGATTTCTTCCAAACTGCAGGCCCTTCCCGTAGCTTGATGCACTATTTTCCTTTAAGAGAAATGTGTTTTCACAGTTCACCAGGGAGAGTATTGAGCTGTTTACCCAGAGCAATATGATGCCATCATTAGTCGCCATGATCCATTTTGGCAAGTATTCTAATTGATTTTTCAATGCATCACTGAAATCATTGGAGGCCTCAGAACCCAGCAACTTTTCTCCTTGCAAAGACGATTTAACACCTCACAAGCATTCGTATAACCTTAATATACATAGCAGATGCTTAACAAATTGGAGGGAATGGGTTTTCCTTTGACAAATAAAGACAAGACATATTTGTTTTGTGCTATTCTTGCCATCTTGTGGTTGTGTTTGTGATACAAATTGGCAAAATGATCTGATGAATACTTGTATTTTACACAAAATGTAGTTCTTCCACAAATGCATTTGATTATGTTTGCAAAGACACTAAAATGCACAATACTGACATTTCGGCAGCATCTAAATTGTTAATCATTTGCATATGAACAACAGATGTACCCATTTGTAAGAATCTTTATTTGATCTTCGAATATTCACATTAATTTAAAGAGGTTTATTTAATTTGATACTATAACATTTTATTATTTTCTGGGTGACTTTCAGTGCCAGCTTGTTTCAGAGGCCTACATGATTTTAAATAAGACTAGGATTGATTAAGGACAATTGAGGCATTTTTTTTTTTCTCTCAGTCTAAAATCTAAATGGCAAAATCGGTTCCAATTTTAAATAATAAAATAAATAATATATATTTATAATGCATCTATTTTTGTCATGTTTAGGACTGGAAACAATGTTAAGAAAGAGATCTAAAATATATTTCTAAATGGTCAAAATATATACATATATTTATGATAGATGATATAAAGGATTCATACATATTTTAGTTTTCTATAGCTGTAAAAAAATGAATAATGCTTACATTTAAGATGTTGCTAGAAAGTCCATATTTCATGTTTTAGCATCTACCCAAACATACTAAAAAGGACATAATTTTTTAACCTCTAAATGGTAAATATAAATACTTTGTTTAAACATTGAGACCAGTACACCATGCGTGTAGGGGCAATACGTTTGCTCCAGAATCTGAGCACTAGCACATGCATCCTCAAGGCACATGAAGTCAAACAAAGCATTCTTCAAGGCATTACCAAGGACAAGAGAAGTGTGTGAGGTCACATGCTATCTGCAACCCCCAGGAGCCTTATATCTGTGGAGACTGCAGACCAGAGGCCACCCATTTATGCTGAAACATTTCTACAACAATGGGTAATTTTTATTATAATTTTTGTTATTATTATTATTATTATTATTATTATTATTATTATTATTATTATTATTGTTGTTGTTATTGTTGTTGTTGTTGTCATTTTAAAGAAACACTTTCACCATATACATATGCAGCTGTTCTTTATGCCTCAAATAATAAAACAATGGGTAATTTCCCAACATAATTCAAGTTTCAATATTAATAATTAGAATTAGGTCTAATTTGTTCAGTTACTGAATCCTCCTTCATCAGGACAGCTGTTTCCTTCTGCATTTGTCACATGAGCTGTTGCCATCGGCCTCAATCTGCTCTAATTAAATCTGTCCATAACTGAAATTTGCTAAACTTAATATCTGCCAACCATCTGGTCATGTGACTTGTCATAATTATTAGAACATTTACTCAGCAGACAAGAACATCAATATAGATTTTTAGTGCATTTTTAATCACACATTTCTGGACTTTATGATAAAATATGGTGAGAATGATGCCCTTATCATTGCATTTCCATAATAAAAACTTGAAGCTATTGCTGTATGCTTTTTGCAGCACATCTTTTATAAGTACCTGAAATAAGTGTTTCACTGAACGCCAGTCCTTGGGAACAGCTTCGAGGAAATTGCATGTGATAGACACTTTCATTGACAACTATGCATCTGCTTGTAGGTGCATACAAAACAGAAAGCTTCGGGTTTTCCCTTGCTGCTACCTCATATGAAATGGAACATTTCTCTTCAAACAGTGTCACACACTCACAATGGCTCATGTTACGAGAGCTGATCCTTCAGGCTGGCTGATCTTAAGTTTACATGTGGGTGGAAAATGAAAATGTGAGGCCACAAGCCATTCTTAATGAGATCCATACCTTTCTGTGACAGATTCAATGTTTGTTATACTACAATAAAATAAAGTGATATGCTATTTACACTAGAAAGGTTGTATGTCACGAAAGTTGTGAGCTTTATTTTCTGTATTACCAATCACCACAGACTGCAGACATTGCTTGTATGTATATCTCTCATTCTGTTTCCTCTTATGAAATCCAACTCCAGACATAAGCATCTGCCACAGTGTCACTTCTGAACTGAAACTATGCACTAATTAACATACTATGATATTATGAAAGCACATACATCTGGTTGTCTAGCAGATATCAGAAAGCCAAATGTCAGTATGTTGCCAGAAGACATTTTCAAATACATATTTTATCTTAAAAGTCTCTTGCCCTATTATTAAATTATTATGGCACCACAACATATGATCCCACCAAAATATATATTAGTTTTCAAAGAAAGAAAGAAAGAAAGAAAGAAAGAAAGAAAGAAAGAAAGAAAGAAAGATTAAAGGCTAGTCTTTGCCAAATTGAGTCAAATCAAATGACATTGCAGAGCTTCAGTCAATTATAAATAAATCAATGATCCTGAGTCAGGCTCCTGTGACAAGTTTTGGGATAGACAGGCCAAATCTTGTTTGACTAACAGGCAAAGTCTCCCAAGACTCTCACCTATATTTCACTAAGTCTAGCACTTTCTGGGCATTGCGAGGAAGGAATGAAGATAAGCTGAGAACAGCAACAAGCACTGGAAAACTTTGAGAAATATTGTATAGCTAAGTTAGACCATGTCCATGTTTCATTTTTAAACCCATTGTGGCTTGTGATAGATTATTACATTCAAGAAAAAGAGCACATAACATAAGTCTATATTTATTTGGGTCTTAAATTACATTTTCAAAAGTGTTTGTGGGCTTAATTTATAAAACCAATCCTTACACAGAGCTAATTACTTAAGTGCTATAATTACATGACAAATAAATTTAGGAACACTTTCACCGACAATGAATTCAACTGACTTAATTGGTCCCACCGCAAGCTCTTTGTAACATCCATGAAATTGCCAAATGGCTGGTCCTTTCAAAGAATGCTTTTTTTTTCCTTTTCATTGCATAATTGCATTACTCCATGTGATACCAATTATCATTGGAATCAAGAGATATCAGATGAGATCTTTCTCCATTGGTGTGGAGAAAAGCTTCCTGTGTCTCTGTAAGCCAAACAAAAAATTAACAGACGTGTTTCTTTAAAGTCATCCCCATCATTAAAATTAATTTAAACCCTTGGTTGAGTTGGAACAGCCCAGAGCAACTTACCAGCTGCCTTTAAACGTCCCTGACCATATCTGTGTACCCTAGTGGCTAGTTTGGATATTGATGTGAAACTGCCTGCCAGCTTGCCTCATCTCTGGCCACCTGCCAGCAACAGGAAAGAAATAATTATACTAAAGACCTCAACCCTCAATGTCTAAGATGCTGCCATTTAAACAGAGGCATGAACCTAGTTTCAGGTTTGTTTGCTGAACGTGTATGCATGTGCAAATAACAAATAAACGCTATGACCCATCATACTCCTCTGATTCAGCACAAGTATGTTTTATATAACTGCATATTGTATTATATTTATGACTTGCATGCCAAAATCTGAAATCATACACCTTGGAGTCCAAAATTTTTAATCAAATTATCCTCAGAGGGTGGTTTGATTGGCTGAAAGCATCTGGTTTTCTAACACAATTGCACACAAGATATGCAACACATAACTATTGTGTGTCTTTTGTTTTGTCTACAACAGAGTTAGATATGATAAGTTGGAAGAAAGCAAGCACTAGTCTATTTATTCATCTTATTTTCTTCTCTTTTTCTCTATTTCAGCAGGATTCCTGCTGTTTTTTGGGAGCTGCTCTAAATTTTGAAACATCACCCACAGATAATTTGGGAGGGCTGTGGCATATCACACTCACAACTGAAGCCTTGCACCATTTTTCAAGTCATCTGAGCTACTTCACCAGAGTTTGCCTCTTCTCCCAGTCTCTCCCAACCTGCCCTACACATACTCAGCCTCCCACAGTGTAATCAAATTCAGAATCCAAAAGGCACAGACCAAGTCAGTACTGGATAATTGCTCAACAACTCCAAACGGCTGTCGTTTGAGCCTGACTTGTTCTTTGAAAATATTGCCAGAGAACCGTCCTTCTAGAATTCACTCTCTTAAGAATGCTGGTGCTGTCAGTCGATCGAGACTGGCAACGGAGCACGTGTGAGATCAGGAGGTTGTTTCAGTGGACTTATATCTTTGACCTTCTATCATTTCCCAGCACATTTGACCACAACTTGTCCTGCAAAGTGCCCATGTTTGCCATTACCGGGATGCTATTTTAAATGTTATAAAAACCAGTTTGGGGACGAAGGCTGGCGTAGGGTTACAACTAGGAGCTCCGCGATCAATCTCGGGCCATTTTCCCCTCTCGCTCCATCTCTCCCTCAGGTTGTTGAAACACACATAAAAACCGCATATTAGGTAACATAGACACATTTAGAAAGCAATTTAAAGCACTCCGCAACCGTCGCTGCTGGTGAAGAAGTCTAGCCTCTTAATTATCCTGTATCAGCATTACAGAAAATGCTTCCAAATATTACTCTGTTTTCCTGCTGTCAGCCTCTGGGTTATGTAGAAGGCTTTTAAGTATCTCCTTGTGTTAGACTAAGGTTTCAAACATGGAGAGAAAAAGCAGAAGGTCTCATTGTTTGCCCTATGGCATGAACTGCATTTCACTGGCATTCGGTTTAGCGCGAAGATAGGCCAATGTTGAATAAATCTTTGTGAAGTATTTTAGATAAATGTAAAGCACGCACAGCTCTTCTGTGGATATTAATGCGATTGCGCTTACAAGCACGCCGCTTACAAGCACAAGCACTAATGCACTTATCTATTCCATGCATTCCATGTTGATGGTCTTTATTCCCATTGGCTGATCATTTTCACGTGTCATTCCCCACTCAAAACACTTCCCCAAACATCAAGGAGAAATGCTGAAAACCAGGCAATCTAGCAGCCACCTACCAGGGAGGAACACTTTCAATCTGCTTAACTCCTACCACTGAATTTAATTTTAATTAAACAGTTAATGAGCCATGGGATTAATGCCAATGGCTTTTTAAAGCAAACATATATAAATCATTAAGGCCCCATTTGGAAGGGGAAAGGGAAATGTGCCTGTGGCAGACTGGGATCCTCTCCCCTCTCTAGGGCCTGGTGAACCTGAGCCCACGCGTCCACAGTGCCGACATTGTACAGGCAGGAGTATTGAAGTAGCCCATGTTTAGCACACTGCACAGGCATCTCTCTCTCCCTCCATTTCACTCACACAGCAAGAGCTAAAAAGAGCTGCAGATGGTACTCAACCACAGCAAACCTTTCTTTGACATTGCCTCTGCACACTGAAGGTCAGCAGCGGGGGAACGGCATGACGATGGGGGACCTACTGGGGCAGCGCTGGCAGGGTTACTATGACCAAATGAGCTTCCCATCTACCCTGCTGGAGCCCTTTATTACAGCCTGGGATGCCATGGAACAGAAAGAATGGAAAAAGTGTATGAACAGACTTTTCTCAGAAAATATAGCAGTGCATTAGTGTTGCATCAGGTTGCTTCTTAGCCATGACCATTAAAACTAAATGTTGCTGTAAATACTCCAAAATATACTCCATTAGTGTGCCTTGTTTTTCTATAATATACTGTATCACATAAACGAAATTATCTTTTTATGAGAAATAGTGCTGCTTTTACTAAAACTGACGTAATAAAGCAATTTGAATCATAAACAGATCAACATCAATATATTTGTACATTTTAATGAAAATCTGGTTAATGACTTTTTTTTTTTAATTCAGAAATATCAACTTCCCCAAAATGCCTACATATCATATTGCCTCTAAAGGAATGCAATCAACATCTTAACGCTGTGTCCAATGTGGCTTTCATTTGTAACAATTAGTGCTCAGTCACATGCATGCTTCATGGCCTAAATCCAATTTAAAGCATCAATGTCTTAATAAGTCAGCTTCTAATCATAACTGCTGGCACAGCATCCAATCCTGTAATGACCCATAAATTCTGCTCCATGACTCCATTGATCATCACCCTCAGACGAGATGAGCCAGTTAATGTTATCAAGATGTACTTTCATCTGAAGTATTCATTCAAGATTACACTGCACATGTATCAGCATCACTGGTTAATCACTAGCTTGTGGCTTTAACTAGCAGACACACACACACAGTCGCTCAAAGAAATTGATTTTAGACTTACAATCCTTCTTACTCATGTTTTGAGCTATTATTTAACCAAGATTATGTTATCAAGTTTATGGTAATAACAAGATTATTTAAAACTATTCTTTTTCATGTAGCCCATTAATGTATGCTGTATAATGTATGGGACATACAAGAGACAACCTGTTGCATGAAGCAAACTCAGACTAATTTGCATTGCATTATAACTACTTCAAGGAAACATCTGCCGAATCAAGTATAATCAAGAAATTTGGGTTTTGCGAGAGAGAGAGAGAGAGAGAGAGAGAGAGAGAGAGAGGACCACTTGTATTACAAATAAATTAGTGTGTATCAGCTAAACATTAAAATAGTTAAATATAGACAAGCATTGGACAAAAAGAAAAGAAAAAATCAAATCAAATCAGGAGGACAATCAAGTGTTTATAGAGTCTCGGGAGAAATTAAAAGAAGAGGGCTTTATACTTCACCACAGCTCCTCTAGCTGGCTCATTGATATGAAAGTGTATATGAAAGGAAATTTAGTCTCAAGGTAAGCATTTGTACTTTGAGATCTTAAATTATGCCACTAAGTTTTTATGTTACTGATAACTAAGTGTTGTGCTACTATTTATGCTACTAATTTTTAAACAACTAACTTGCAAAACAAATCTAAAACAGATAAAAGGAGCTTTCCAAAATAAATGTATTTTTTTTTGGGGGGGGGGGGCTCCTTTGATTCATTATAACTCAAAGTCTGAGAGTTTGTTGGATTTCATGCTGCTAAATTTGAAAACCAAGCACCTGACAGCGCACTCAAATGTACCACATGTGCATAAAGAAACAAACATAATACCCCCACCAGCGAGACTGTGTAATGGAGGTTCCTTATGGCTTCCAAGTGGTATCATCAGTAATTGTAAATTTTGCATTTTACTCAAAAAAGAAATGGAAGTTTAGAGTACAAAAAAAAAAAAAAAAATCAATTTCAAACTTTTCAATTTGACAGATTTAATGACTATAGACCCCCCCACCACCCACCTGTGGGTAATATATTTTGTGGTTTTTACACAGAGAGCTATTGTATTATAAAAAAAGTATTGAATTCCCAGTCTCCAGTGGCCTGTGCTAAATTTACCTTAAACTAAATCACCAAAGCCTACTGGTGCTTGACAGTGAAGGCAGGTGCACAGCCTCCTCTCTGCCGTTGCCAGAGAAGGCAAGCCATCCCCTCTTTTTTTTTCTTTTAAACATATCTTTATTGTATTAGCCTATCAATTGAACCTTTTGACTCTTGAATTTCTAAAAGTAACATATTGTTAAACATGTCACTGTAGGAACCATTATGCATATACACATGCATAGTTGTTACATTTGTTTGAATTCATTCCGCAGAATACAGAACTCTCCTCATTTTCCTCCCGCCAATTCCTTTTGATCTCTTCTCTTTTGTGTTGACAGACCATGGCAACTTTTGCCAGTTCAAGTGAGTTTCAGAGGACAGGCTGATTCTTCCAGCTTGCCGTCTTGAAAACGGTGTTGACTTTGACTGAAAACAGCATCAATGGCTCCAGCTTTTTTCCTGACGAAAGTGGTGTCTAGTGAAGTGTTAACAGTCCTGACACTGCTAGTTTTATGTGTGTCTTGGCATGTCTTCCTGTGAGTCAAACCCCTGACGCATATTTTGTGATAAATAAATAAAGCCAGTGAAGAGGAACAAATACATACTCCAAATAGAAGCTGACAGCTCACAAGCTAGTAGATGGAGCCCTCTCTCTTTTCTGCTGACTACTACAGGCAGATGAGAGCGGCGCACATAGTCTTGAATGAGTTTTCCAGTGCCTTCTGTCCCACTCAGAGGACTGAGACTGGCCCCAGGAGACTGCCATACTACTATTAAGTGGCCTTTGACAAGACAACAAGCCATTCATGTAGAGATGAGCACTCCTTCTGGGGAAGGTGAAGGATTTAAGAGCAGAGATGGATGTTTTAAATAATAATGACTCACTTTTAGGGTTTATTGCTCCATTTTTTCCTCTTCTCCAATTCCCTGCGGGAGGGTGCTCATGGTTAAGCATGATGATTGATAATCTAATATCGCCGGCGCTCTTGTTCACCTTTGCTCTTGTATGCTGAAGGACTAATTGTGAGACTGTCATACAGATCTTGTGACTAAACTCACCATTTTTACAAACCTGTCAAAAAGTGAGAAGCACTGCATTACACGGACGATTAGCTATAATTCCCCCGTTGAAAAAGGAGACCTCAGGCGGACTCCATAATCTACACTCAACACCCCCCACGAGCCACCCCATTGCAGGCCACCCAGCTTTGTCATATACTGACATTACAATATGCCTTTTCTGACTTGAACTGGTGTCTTGAGACTGCCTGGTAATGGCCTTGTAAATCACACATCAACTTTTACACTTCCTCATCCGATAAACAGCCTCCCAGATGATTCTGCCAGAGCAATATCCAGCAAAATCAGAAGCTGGAACAATGGTCTTCTTGACTTCAAGATCCTAATGTGCTTTGTTCAACTGCAATGTGTTAAAAGTGTTCCTGTAGCTCAAACTGTACAGAGTACTGCAGCGAGACCAAGGTCATAGGTTAATTTCCCAGGAATCTATATTCTGATTACAATTTTGTATTTCATATAAAGTATTTCAAATTCAATTAATGACATAACTTATTTTGTCGATGGCAAAGCTATATTTTTAGAAGTCTTCAGTGTCACATGATCCTTCAGAATTCATGCTGATTTGCTCCTCAAAAACAAGGAGCGATAAGTTTTGCTCCGTAACATTTAAATGGTAATTTTATTTTTTTGTATGATTCTTAAACAGAATGTTTTCATAAACATAAAAGTATTTCTTAAAGAAAAAAAAAAAATCTTAGGGATTTAAAAGTTCAGAACAGTAGTGTATATATGGAGGATATATGCAACAGTGAATACACAATCCGTAAGAAGATTAAGTAAATAATGGGGGGAATATATATATATATATATATATATATATATATATATATATATATATATATATATATATATATATATATATATATATATATATATATATATATATATATATATATATATATATAAGCATTAAGTATTAAATATTAAATATGAATTCAAATCTTGTCTTATCAGAAGATGCTGTGGTTGCTGCTGCTGCTTGTTTTATATTTTGATAGCTTTCTAATGATTGGTTTACTGTCATAGTGACAATAATTTGAGATAAGTAAATTATTGTATGCATTATTGCATGACTAAATGGTCGATTTAACAGGTTTTGATCCTGTTGTCAAGATCCTGGTTGTCAAACCAAGATTTTGTGGTCAAGTTTTAAAATCCATTCATGTTCTTCCAATGCGTTTGAAACACTAGACAGAAATTGGTTTAGACACATAAGAATGCCTAAAAACTTCTGCAGAACAAAGTCCTCTGTATTTTGACAGCAGCTGGGGGATTTGAAACCGCCGTTGAAACAGTCCAGCTCTTCTAAAATATCCTCCATGACATTTATGCCTTTTATTGGGATGACAAGATAACGGCAGCTGTGGAATAGAAGGACAACTCAAACCTTTGTGCAACCATGTTCTTACAAGTCCTGTTAGAGACCTTGAGATTCTGAATACTTGCCGTCTGTCACAGCGGTGGATGCTAGTCATAATTACGCTGAGTATGTCTTTCCAAAGCCACGTGCACTCTGACTGTTCCAGTCCTCCTCCGAACGACATTGAATGAATGTGTCCTCATCTGTGATGTTGACACGATTAACTTTCACCCACTGCAAGTACTGTGTCACTACAGTCTTTAATCATCCCTCTGTCCCATGCCCTCAACCACACCTCTTCTCCTCCCCTCTAGTGCATCAGCTCTTCAGAGGGCATGCCCTTAAATATTACCTACCTTTAGATCGGCACGGCAGAGAAATCGCCAATTACCCATATGCATGGTCCCGACAACACAATTGCCCATTATTTATGTGTTGCTCTTTCCATTGTCACAGCAAGACAGCTTCTACAGGGAAGAACAAATTTAAAGTGAAAGCTTAAAGCACTTGAAATGGTTCTCCCTCTCACCCAATTTTACCTTTAGTTTTTCTCTCTCTTTTCTACACCCTCCTCCCTTTTTCCCTTTTCATTTTTCCAAAGGTGTGCTCTGGACCGCTTCTCTACTAGCCTGCTTATTGTGCTAAAGTAATTACTCCAGAGAAGAAGCTCATGAAGTGAAGAATTTCAAATGATTTCTCCATATTCATGGAGAGTGAAGCATGGAATATAGAAAATGATAAATTAGAAATGTATTTACAGAGAACCTGATGAGGAAGGTTAAAACGATTAGGCCCGATGGCTTTGCCAAGGAGTCTAAGGCAGACTCCACATGAGCTCTCTCCCTCTGATTGGCGCCCCCTGCTGAAAACGGTAATAACGCGGTTCTTTCCTCACAGTACTGAGCATCAGCGGGATATTTACTCCATGCAGGTTTCTCAGGATATTGAGAGGATATTTTGCCACAGCAATGTCCTATCTCGCATTTGGAAAAGGTCTCTCTACTGGATGGTTGGATGATTGCTTTCCTCCAATTAACCCACATTTTATATATATTTTTCATCCATAACGTACTGTAAGTTTTATAAAAAAAATTGTTAACTTTCCAAACCCGTGAATAAATGAAATATAATGTTAATTTAATGTTATGTGTTTGTCTACTGTACTAAAAAGCCTAGAGGCAATCACACAAATGTTAATTGAAATCGCGGCTTCTTTTTTATTTTATTTGAATTTCATCAAGGACTATTAAGAGAGCATTAAACATGTGCATGCACGCATATCTCTTCATACCATCCCCCAACTTAATTTCAAACTCATTTCTATCTCCCCCGCACATGCAAACACTTTTCAATTTTCCTCAAAAAAAGAAAAAAAAAAATTAAACAGCCAAGGAGTTTGATTCATGTAGACGTAAAATATATTAAATCTGTCAATCAAGGATGAAGTTACATTAAAAGTCTAGATCATATTTGGACAAAAGTTTGATTTCCTGTGGTTTGATCTATAGCCTGCTGCGTACACATTCATCTAATTTTACTCATCAGGTCTTGATGGTTTAACAACTAAAATCAATTTTGGATGTACAGGTAAATGATGGTTTTAAAGATTTATGTGAAAATGTTTATTTCAGAGTTTATTTACCTGTGCTCAGAAATCATTAATCAGACACTGTGTGTCAGTCAGAATAAGCATGGCTGCAGTATCACATCTAAAAAGTTGTAGTGTGTGAAGCTAAAACATCACGTGACTCATACAACATTAAAAAGCTTTTACTTTTTATAACGCAACGTACAG
Organism: Carassius gibelio; assembly: GCF_023724105.1. NCBI lineage: Eukaryota > Metazoa > Chordata > Actinopteri > Cypriniformes > Cyprinidae > Carassius > Carassius gibelio. The sequence continues at coordinate 21,639,579 of NC_068402.1, read as the reverse complement.
TATGACTTAATTTTTAATAGGATAGATTACCTAAAAATGAAAATTATGTCATCATTTACTTACCCTCACATCATTCCAATATCTTTTATATTACACATAATAAAGAAAGTCATACAGGTTTAGAGCGACACAAGGCAGAGTAAATGATTTTTGTCTGCGGGTGAACTATCTATTTAATGATCTTACGATATGATATTGATGATCTCCCCTAAATGTGAACACTGTGTCAATACATCAGCCAAAGCTCTCTAGACTTAAAGCAGCTCTAACACTTCAGTATTCAAGTATCAGGCAGAACATACCTTCACAAAGAACCTTCTGCTGAGGAATATGATCATACAAAATAGCACCTTAGAATTCTTATTTGAATCTTGATATTGCCGTTTACCTGAGCCGACATGATTCATTACCCATCATACTGTAGGATTATTAGCTATTAGGATGCTATTAGGATGCTGTTGTAGATGATTTGCTCTCATAAGCAGTGGGTCCATCATAACGAGCAAAAAAAAAAAAAAAAAAAACCTTGGAGAATTAGAACATTAAAGCTGAATTTAACCATGGATGCAATGTTATTTTCATAAATTGAGGTTTTTATACACCACTAAAATTTATAAGAGCCGATTTTAGGCTATTGCAGAAAAAGAATATTATATCCAGAGAAAGTGATGATGATCATTTGTCTATTGAATGCAAAGTAATAGAGAAGCATTTGGACATCATAACATGTTTTTCACACATTCGATGTACTGTATTTCTTTAAAAAAATAATAGTAATGAGACATCACAAAGGGGATTATAAAAAATGAACAGTCCTAGGAAAATAACTTACTATCTGCAACCTTGCTGACTAAATTGAGGTGAAGACCATGACATCATCTTCCCTCTCATTAATTTCACATCTATAGTTTGCTTAAAATGTAATTAACAGAATAGTGTAAAGATCAATGTGTCGTTAAATTATGCTGGCTCTCATTGCTGTCCGTGACATGGTAAGCGAGATGTCTTGTCAGCAATTTTGAGCATGCATTATTTTAACCAAGCCATTTACTGCAAGGGCACTCCATGACCGTGGCTCAGCACAAGTCATTACAAAAGCAAACAAATATGGCTGCAATCTTCTTCAAAGGAACGCTGGTTAAATCTCTTAAAGAACTAAAGCATAAAATTTTCCAGCAGCAGGATTATAATTTTAAGATGCATAGTAGAGCGGCAACAACTTTCTGACAGTTTCATCATACATTACTCTACCATCTCTTGAAATTGACATTGTTGGCTTTGATCAAAGCCAAAAAGGAGCCATGATATTCTGAAAGAAGTGTTTCATATGATTTCTGTGACAGAGTGTATATCTTCAAAACACTACCAGTGCTTGAAGGAATGTACTCTGTGTGTGTGCATGTGATCTGTTATAGAGAAAGAGAGATGACACAAAGCGAGAGACAGAGAGAGAGAACAGGTCAGTGTTTACAGATGTTCTCATTCTCACATCTTGCTTTTAGCATAGTCGCGTGACTATGCTAAAAGCGAGATCTGTGAATGAGAGCATCTGTAAACATTGAAGAGAGACAGTGGTCAGTCTGAGCACACTGTATCTAAAACGAATCCCAGCCCATTTGTATCACCAATGGAACGAGAGTCTATTTCTTACACACACACACACACATGATGAATATACAGTATTAGGGTTCGGACATAGAAATGAATGGCTTACAATACAACGCGACAGAAGCGGTGATGTCTCCCCCCACAGTGTAAGGACTCCAGGCCTCTTGTGTTCGCTCTTTCCATTCATCATGATCAGGGCATAGTTTGAGGCGCTGACTGGGCGCTGACCTGATTGGTGCTACATCTCCCATGTCACTCTGGAGAATAGACACTTTCTTTGTCACCCGGGCACCAAGAATACCATCAAGCTTGTTAGGGAGAAGATAACTCTCCTTTAGTGAAAGGGGAGCTATCTTGGGAGGACAACTCAAAAGCGGCCTTATTGCAACATTGTTATTTTATTGCTCTTTTTTTCCCTTTGCTTTGTTTTGTCTGCAAAATGGATTTTGAAGAACTGTGATACAAAACTAGCTGCTGCCTGTGATCAAAGACGCTTACTTAATGTTTAATTACTGAAGAACCTCTTACCGTCTCTTTGGTATAAACCGCTTCAACGATATGGCTCAAATGTCTAACATTCCTTGTCTTCAGCAAAACATACTAAGGGTTATTTTGTAGTTTGTTTTATTTTTATAAAATTTTTATTGTTGCATCAACAAAGACAAGATCTCAAATATACACAGCATGTAATATTACAACTTGCATCTGTAATATTACAAATTCATCAAATGTACAAATTAACTAAGTTATTGTAGATGCTGATATATTGATATATATATTGAACACAGCTTGAAGTACAATCTTGGCTGAAGTGAAATTGTTCTTTTGGAAGAGACTGTAAGATGATATCAGTAACCTAAAGGATCGTCAAAAGGAAAGCATTGTTGCGTATCTCAACATCAGAAGTGGCTCATGGGCTCCAGCACCTGTGAAAAAGCTGTGTCTGGAGCACACTTGAAGCACAAGCACCTTCTCCCAGATGGGCTTTATGAGCGGGGCTTTGGATCTGAGGCTGTAGATTTAGGCATATAAATGGTGCCGACACCTTATCGTCTGCCTTTGTGCTTTGTGCTTTACCCCCACCCCCGGTACCTGATGTGAATTTCATATCCTTACTTCAATGAGCTCAGCACCCACTTTGGCCTCCTCCCTCATCACCTGCAGACAGACACAACTCTGCCTAGGGACGAAGCCTCCGCAACTAGATCTGTCATCCTAGCAGAGGGCGTAGTTAACTTGGCACCAGAAGCCTAGTTGTACAGAAACTCTGCCATTTAAAATAAAAGAAACATGAAATGCCTTTTGATGTCAGAGAGGTTCACCTTGCTCTGAACAACAGCCCACATGGGAGCGACACGCCACGAGACAGTTTGTTTGAGGGTAGCGAGATGCTCAGTTAGAAGGCGGCATTCAAAAAGCAAAGAGATACAAGGGCGACCATACAAAGACAGATTTAAACACTCAAACATTTATCAAGGTGCATCTATAGAGGGAAGTGAAAGAACTAAAGCTTTTCCCTAGTTTGAAAACAGAACTTATCTCTGACTTTGGCTTTTCTAATAAAGTTTGCTTTATGGGACAAGACAAGAGTAATCCGAATGGAATGAAGTTGTCTCCCCGAACAGTCTTTCTGTCATTACAGAGCTTGAGGGTCGGCTCCATCTGTCACGTCTGTCATTTCTGTTATTGTGAAGAAATTGATTTTTATATTGTTTCACTGGAAAATGCCCCCAAATTCAGATCACATATAGAAAGAATACACAGTAAACATACACTAACTGTAGTGCACAAACGCAGACAGCTTATCTGTCTGAAAGAATCTTGCCCAGCAGTTCTGTGAACCCTCGCTGACGCACAAAGAGTTGTCAGAACAGTGAGACATGTTTTCAAAACCAATTGTAGTGATTCTGCTCAGGATTAGAACAGACCTCACTCGCATCCAAACATCTATAGTCTGTAGGAGGCAGTAATAAGACCCACCACTGGCATCAATTCAACTAAAGTCAAGGTGTGATTAGTGTTGCTTTCGTCAACGGAAATGATGACTAAATATTGTCGTCAACAAACGAGATGCAACGTAAATGCTGGTGATGTGATGAGGACTATAATTAAATCTTAATGTGGTTTACAAAATAAAAACTATGCCAAAAGGTCTTTTTATTTACGTTTACCAAAACAAGACGAAACAAAATTGTATTATTTTGTCTTGTTTAGTCGCGTTATTGTTATTATTTTACATTATTCCTGTTTCCCGTGTCTCACTTCATTGGCTGCATCAGGTCGCACTGCGCAGACACAGGCGATGCCACTTCCTCAAGCCCCTCTCGCAGCATTATTTAAAAGATGACAACAAACTAAGTTAAGTCTGACACAGAGAAAGGGACTGATGTGTGTACTTCTAAAATGTTTTTTTGCTAAATAAATGTTGTAAATTCAAATCTTTCATGTCTGAAATGGATGCATTCTTGAGTCTATAAGGTAACATTAATATAATAAGATAGCCTTGTTTGAAATGGGTTTGGCTAAAATAAAATGTGCGTTTTGTCTACTACTAGGTGCTTATAATATATTGAATGCGTTAAATAGAATTGCATTACTAAAAAGAGACTAAAATACCAAAAATAGACGGACATAGTCATGGATAATTCCGACTAAAATAAGACTAAAATGCTCAGACTTTTAGTTGACTGAAAATTTGACTAGGCTAAAAAGAGTATAAACATGACTAAAATGAATAAAAACTAAAATGACAGCTTCACAAAAACAGTAGGTGTGATGGCAACCAGTCATCAATATCACAACATTAAATTGAGTGCTACAGATTTTATTCCTTCCTGGTCATATCAATAGAATGATACTGTAATATACGTACTGGAAAAGCCACCAGCCTTTTAACCATATAACATTAAATCATCTCTGCTGAAGAAGTGAAAATCCTTGAAGAACTATATTTGAAAAGCAGCTTGATTTGGTTAAATCAGCTTCACACCCAGTCAAAAGTAAAGCATTAGCAATCAATATCAACAGCCTTCTTTTACTTATTAAAAAGCTTTGGCAGATTAAAGAAGGCTACTGATATCTATCTATCTATCTATCTATCTATCTATCTATCTATCTATATATATATATATATATATATATATATATATATATATATATATATATATATATATATATATAGATAGATAGATAGATAGATAGATAGATAGATAGATATATATATATATATATATATATATATATATATATATATATATATATATATATATATATATATATATATATATATATATATATATATATATATATATATACCTGTATATATTTGATAATAAAGCAATTTCTTTTGTAAGCAATTAAAAGTGGGCAATCAGTCCATCAAAGTGAATTGGAAATAATATTAAGGTTAACAAGATTTATTGTACAATATAATGTCTTTTTTTTCTTCTTTTTTTTTTCTTTTTTAATAGAAAATAATGGCTGTAAAAACTGAAAAGAAATAGTCCTACCTCCTAATGATTTTCATTTTATTATAGTGAATGTTTTTTGGAGGGCTCGTTTTCCCCTTCATTCTGACATCACAGTTTAGGATACTTAGTAGCAAAGGGTTTGGAACTGTGCATGTACTTGTACTTCAGTTGGCCAATAAAATTGAGCTATGTTTCCCTGTGTGTGTGTGTGTGTGTGTGTGTGTGTGTGTGTGTGTGTGTGTGTGTATGTGTGTGTGTGTGTGTGTGTGTGTGTGTGTGTGTGTGTGTGTGTGTGTGTGTGCGCGTGCTCTTGTTTTTGTGACATATCAGGACTCAACTCTGTATAATGACATGGGTATGACACAAGTATTACAAGGAGAGGGTGACTTATGAGGACATAACCCATGTCCCCATTTTTCAAAACACTTTTAAATCATACAGAATGAGTTTTTTGAGAAAGTAAAAAGTTTCCTGTGAGGGTTAGGGTTAGGTGTAGGGTTGGTGTAGGGCCATAGAATATACAGTTTGTTCAGTATAAAAACCATTACGCCCATGGGATGTCCCCACTTTTCATAAAAACAAACATATACTTCAAAAGCATTATAACATTTTATGACAAATTCATTATATATAGACAAAACAGATTGATTAAGTAATGAAAATGATGCACTGCAATCGTTTGTCAGTTCTCTCCTGTCAAGATCTGCATCTCCATTAGTAAAATAATTTCCATTTGAAAGCATAGAAAGGGTGTTTAACCTCTGGCATTGCACAATAAGCTCTTTAGGCTCTTTAGTCACGTGATGCAGTTATGTGACCACAGCAACAACTCCATCTCACTCTCTGTCGATTTAAAAAACCTGGTGTTTTTCCTCGACATATTGCCGCAAAGTTTGAAAGAGCTGGAAAGTAAATAAACATCATACGGAAATGACGCAGGTCAAAGCGTCTTAAGTTTTCCACCTGCGCAGTATAGGGATGAAAGCGTCTTCAGTCATTTCAGTGTGAATGACCAATTTTTGGGAAACTATTAAAAAAAGTAGAGGGGAATGTTTTTTTTGTTTTTTTTTTTATCTATCCTGATTAGTGTAGATGTAGCCTTAATCATGTCTGCATGCAAATGATTCAACATAAACAGTAGCACTGCGTCCCCTTGGAATTATAAGGTTCTATCTGACATTTTTGTCAAAATTGAGTTATTCACATATTCTTATTCTGTGACAATTTATTTACATTATGTGATGTTTTATTTTAAGTTGTGTACATTTTGGGATTTTTTTATTGAAAAACAAAAAGGTTCTATCTACAGAAGTCTATGGAACACAAAAACTTTAAAGCTCAGTATCTCAAAACTACTCAGAACACAGATAGAACCTTATAATTCCAAGGGGATGACTGTAAAAATATTTAAAAGCCCAATAATAATTACAAAAACACTACATCTCACAAAGCACTCGTAGCTTGAGAGACTACAAAAGAACAAGACGTAATGCAGTTCAAACATAGGGAATGAAATTGAGTATAAGATCTAAAATGAATAAGCTGAGAATTGATTTAACTGTGAAGATAATCAGAAGCAAGCAATATCTGTCAAAGTGGAATGAGTAAGTTCACTTTGTACTGGCATGAGTGATGAGTGATATTTTGCATGTGATGTAACTAACATGATGCTGTAGTTAGAAATGTTGGTACACTCCATAAAAATACAACCAATTTGAGTTGAATGAATTCTCAGTATTGATGTACAAGGCCAAATTCCTTATTCAGCAAGGCTGGGATCATGGCTTCAAAATTAATAACAAATAATTAATCAGAGACACTCCTGATCCAAGGGAAAACACAATATTATACATATCCTCTAAGATTCCTGTGCAATACTATTTGTGTGAAGTGAATGAGTGTAAATGAAAAAAGTGCAAATCAAATAGCCAGCTGTTGCCTCTCGGTATGTCTCTTAGAAATCAGAGCTTGGCTGAAGTAAATCAACTAAAACAGCTACTACATCATGCACATTATTTGATTTGTACTGTGTATCTAAATTATTCCAATCTCATACGATATGATACACGAATGAATGAAATAAGCACAGCAAGATCATAAATCAAACAGTTGTGTTCTGTCTCTGCTCATCTTTCAGAAATCAAACCATCACATCACAGCTCTCTCAGAGACAGCATTTAGGCAGGTATATACACTATAATTTGTTCAGATTTGTATTTGTATGCTTAATAAAAAGCTTGTATTATTTTTTTATTATTTGTTTCAACTTCCACGTTCTCCAGTCAGCTATTTATGGAGTAATCCTCGTCTTATTTGAGGTTGTGGCTGATGTGACATTACTCAGTACAAAGAGCTATATATATATATATAAATTCCTCTTATTTTACTTTTATTAGCTTTAAAAGAAATTGTTTTATTTAGATATTTTTAAATCACAAAAGGTCTCGGAGCTGGAACACATTATACCACAAAGCAGTGTCTGTCTATACAAAGTTGTTGGCCCCGACAGTTAGAATTGTAAATTTCTATTTTTTGTTTATTTACAGTGACCTTTTAATTATTTAACAACTACAGGGAGACTACAGTGAGGGAATAATGTATAGTTAAGAAGATACAATCTGCTGAATGATTGATTGATTGGCCGGTTGATTGATTAATGAGATTTATTTTTTAAATGGTGATTTTTAGGTGCTCAAAGAGGTGAAGCTGTAATGGCACATCCTCTTCTTTATGGTGCAGGAGACATGATTAAAGGCTTTTATCCTTCTTCTGGCTGGAACAAGACCTCAATCTCAAGGTATCTCCACTTTAATCAAATCCCTGCTTTTTCCCCGCCACAAAACTGTCACTGGCAGAAAATAAGCCCTCCCTCATCAAAGAGGGTCTTCAATTGATTTTCAGGCAAGGGGAGAATTTTATTCAGAAAGTTGGAGGCAAAGAGGGGAGGGAAAAAATCCACCTGCATCCCACATCAGCCAAATTACTTCTGACTTTTAATTTATTTCTGCAGGAAATGGAAAGCTACATCCTAACCACAGTCAATAGGGGAGCCGAGGAGAGGGGTGTAATCAGGCCGAGATCCGACTCCTCCACCTCGTCCCTGTCAACTTTAATAGGCTCTCCAAGAACACAATCTGCTCCCTTCGACACACTCCCACATCTCCTAAAAACGGGGCCCTCTACCCATCGGCCCCAGGCCATGTCCCCCTTAATGACAACTGATCATTCCGAATGTCACACCATGTTCAGGCTCAGACATGACAAGTCCCCCGTGACGATTTCTTAGCATTCCTTAACTCGCCAAGCATATACTCCAAAAAATGTGGACATCTCGGTGCTTTGAGCAGATTTTCATTAGTACATCATCTCCTGGAATATTAAAAAAGCATTACCGTTAGCAGCAAATGATCTGATGTTAGTTTGCTAATATGCTAATATTCAATGAACTGTTTTCTCAAGTGGAAAGCCATAACCACTACATCAAGGTCACAAATGATTGGCGGCACTCGCACACTTGAGGCTCTTGCTCCTGAAGGAGTGTATTTGTATGGATACCCTGTCAGTGTCATTCAGGGCAAAGAAAAAAAAAAAAAAAAAAATGGTTCTCAGAGATGGAAAATGAAAAAGTTTCTATCACCTCAAAATGCAAAATGATCACTCAAATTGAGAATGAGATGAAGAAGAAGGGGAGGAGTGTAGAAAAAAAATGTATGAGCTGCTCTTTTCATTTCATTTGAGCAAGAAACAGAGCGATGCTTTTGATGGTATAGCCGCTGGGCGTAGAAATGAATGGAAATGGATTTGTGGAGTGTCCCTGACTCACAGATCAGGTTTTATCTTTGTGCAGTTTGCTATCCTCCAGACTAATGAACCATCTTTGAGAGGAGATTAAATGGCAGGAAAAAACAATCACAGCCCCTGGTCACTTCCATTCTGTCTGCGCTCTCAGCATATCACAAACCCTCTTAGTGTCACATCGGACTGCCTGCTGTCTAAGTGCTGCGTCCTTTTTGGGCAGACTACCACTGTGAAACAAACTACCAGAAATGCTCTCCTAGAGTAAAATGAGTTTTTCGAGCTGAATGTTTTACTCCACAAGTCTTTTCTCAGCTGTACGACACATGCAAATGGACACGGATAGAGGAAATGAGGCACTCCAATTGTTATTGTCTCCTTTCAGTGAGTTTTTTCCTCCCTTGTTTCTAGTTGACATCTTCTTTGTGATGGGTCTGCGTTGAAATCTGGGCTTTATGTGGGTGGGTGATGTGCTGGAGAGTTTCCGCTTTGGTCTACGCTCTCGCTCTGACAGATGAACCCAGGGGAGATCGGCTGATGTCCAGGAGCACTCACCTGTCAGAGAGTTTGCATGTGGCCTGTTGCCTTGGAAACCAAAGTGCCCCAAACAGATGTGGTGAATGAAAGGCGAGGAGGTAAACAAAAGCCTGGTAGCTTGTTTCAGCAAGCAGATGCCCCATTGCAGCTCATGAGCAACTGATAATGATTGTGTGCTATTAATAGTGTATTAGATGAGGTCAGCCATCGTTTCTGAGTTAATGAGTGTTTTACCACAGCATCGGTATGGCTTTGGCAGAATAAGATGAGGAGTACTTTGTTTTACTGTATTTTCCACCCTGACATAGTATAATAAGTTAAAGGGTCTTTAGACAAAATGCCATAGTACCTACAGGTGGTGGAAAGTCAAGAGTTTATTTCTCTGGAAAGGCTTGAAATTGATTTTTCCCTTCTTTTGGTAAATTGGAGCTCAGGAAAGCACAGATTTAGAAAATAAATGCAGTGAGGAATTCAAGTGGCTGACATCAGCTATTCTTAAACTAAGCCAATGGATGACTGTAGTGAGTTAATAAGAGCCAAAGCCAGTCATAACAGAAGGGCTGTCTAGCACTCTTAATTCTCTTACAGGTTTATTTTAGAGTATAAACCACTTTAACAAAGTTTTGTTGTTGTTGTTTTTCGTAAATTTAAGATCGCTAATGTCTCGCTACAATTTGTTATGATCTTAATTTCTTTGCTGGAACTGTGACCTTCAGAGAGAATGGGGGACCAAGACAGCAGAAGATCTTAAATGAGTGCATGTATCTAGGTGAGGTGAAATGACTCATGTCCCGAATGACTGCCACCCTCCTATGAGGCCGCTTTTGCTGACATCATGAAAAGAGGCCTTGATAATCTCCAGGCCTGCTGCATTAGCTGTTTGGTAATTCACATAACCCCCCCAGATCAAGGTTTACAAACTGCTGCTGGCACATTGCCAGGTTCAAAGGGCATTTTTGAAGAGATTTGGCATACTTAATAGACAAAATGAGATTGGTGTGGGCTTGCTTCGAGGCAGTCATCAGCCCTTTTAGGTACTTCCTCAGTGGGAGGAATTTGAATATTTGACTCTGGAGGTGCCTGTGTCTGTCTCATTAAGGCAGTCTGATCACTGATGACAGGCAAGCCTAGTCACTTCTCATCTATTTCTGTCTCTAACAATAAAGCCTAAATATTTAAGCACATTACCTGGGCTCCCTGTGAAGCTTCGGAGGCTTAATGTGAACACGAGCAGAGTGACATTTGAATAGTCGTCCCGTGACACATGATGTACACGAATTAGTCTGAAACCTTGAAATCGACTGCATGTCGGTGTGATGCTTTTGTGTTGAGACTGAGGGAATATGTGTTGTCCTTATATGGTGTTCTTGATTGAGCAAAGGGCCACTGCACAAGAGCCTCTGTAAATCAATTTTAGTGATTTGAGCCAAAGCCTCTTCATACCACTTGTTTATGAGAGAGTGAACCTCAGTTTCACACCATCCTCGAGTGCTGTTTTCATCGCTGGCTTTATTTTACGAGGAAGTGTCCGGGTTAATTCCCCCGACTACCCTTCTCTTCCTCTGTCCTGTGAGATCATTTTTTGCAGCATTAGGTGCTGTGAACCCTTGACTTCAATTTCCTCTCAGTGGCGGAGTGAGATCAGGAGACTACTTCAAAGCTGGATACCATGCTCCAGCACCAGCTCATATGACGGCGTTAAAAGCCGGGGCGTCTTCGAGGGCCACTGTGGACTTGGTCTGCACCCGCCCCTCTGAAGTCTTTGCCGCTTGTACTTTATATGCTGAAGCGCTTTTGACCTCTTTTTTCATGCCAGACGCCTCAGCATTTCAAATGATTCATTCATTCTGAATGTGATGATCAACTCATCTCACCCTAAAGGCCTTGGTGAAAAAAATAGCACTTGTTTCATTTTGTAGATTCCAGGGTACTTGGAAAGCAGGGTGTGCGCTTTGTCCCGAAAAGAAGCCTTTTTTTTTTTTTTTTGCACAGGTGCTTTCTCTCTCTTTCTGCAAACACACACACACACCAACAGGCAGACACCAACACACACATTCCATTGACCAACAGCCATTAGGCACCAACCTGGCGCTCTGTGCTCATTGAAGCTTCACTAATGCATCAAACACATCTCTGTAATTTATTGTAATTAACACCATCTCATTTGGATAAGTAATGACACAGCGACTTTTGATGAATGGCGATTACCCATTTGGTGAATCATCTCAAAAGAACAGGTGTTGATTATTTATATATTTAGTAAAGAGTCGGTCATAAAAATGCAGAAATCATCTGCCAGTGCCTCAGCGAGCAACTGTTAATTGCTAGCTGGTTTCATTATCTGAAATGCACCCGAGGAGTCAAACATATTTTGGAATGTATTTACATATTTTGGAAGTTTACCTATCAATATTAATCTAGCAGTCTGGTTTTCACTCTCAGCTCTAAAAAAACGATGTAATTTTATGCATTCATATCTATCTATCTATCTATCTATCTATCTATCTATCTATCTATCTATCTATCTATCTATCTATCTATCTATCTATCTATCTATCTATCTATCTATCTATCTATCTGTGTACAGTATATATACAGGGCTGGGGAGGTTACTTTTAAACTGTATTTTAACAACAACAGTTTTCCACAGAATTTCTATGAACAACAACAACAACAAAAATGTTATGTCATTTAAATCTTCCAATCAATAGAAATATGATTTGAATACAATGGGATTCTCAGTTGGAAGAGGTGGGCCAGAGCCCGGTTCCGTTATATAGATCAGTGAGTGTGATCACTAACTGCACCGGAGCGCAGATCTTCTGATAAGTGCTGCATGATTGTGTGAATATTTCTGAGTTGCAAAGGTGAAAGATCTGTAAAGCAATATATTGTGAGAGGGCTGTGTGATACCGCGTCCCATTCGACTCAAAATAATAAACCACAAAGTTGACAACATGATTCACTCCACTGTGTTGAACGAGAGCGCTTCCCTGCTGTCTTTATGTGCTATTGGAAACAACCTATTTCCAATATATAAAGTCATGATTACGAGCTTGTTGCATTATTTTCTGTTAAAAATAACAGTGGACAGTGGTATGTGAATGCTGATGCTTAGCCTAAATAATTTGATCGGGAGCTTCCCTTTCTGTGACCCATGATTTGTCACTGTGAGCCAGTGAGCAACGGACTTTCATAATATAAAAAATAGCTTTGATTAAATAATTGTCTGCGTTAATCGATTAATGAGTTAACGCAGTAATAACACGTTAACTTGCCCAGCCCTGATATATATATATATATATATATATATATATATATATACATACTGCATTTGTAGTATTGTTTTTATTTTATTATTTATTTATTTATTTTTATACAGTCTTTGTTTACTGTGTACAGTTTTCTTTGTGATTTCTTCTTGGAGGCTGCACCTGTGGGCTATTCATTTGGTGTCTTTCCTCAGACTAATCTAATGCTGTTTAGAGATCTGTTGAGGTCTTTCTGGGTACTGCAGTCATGTAAGTACCAAGCTTTTCCCTCTCACCTCCTCATAAATAGAAAGAGGCAACAATCGACTTGCAGGTATCCACCATGAAGAGAAGGCAGATGGCAAGCCCAGCTGTTCCCAGGTTTTGGAGGCAGGCAGGATCCTGACTCATTCTCCCCAGGGCCCCACTGGCTTCTGTGGGGAATTTACAAAGAAGCTGTGCATATTGGCGGCCTCTCCTGCTTTACTGGTCTGGGGGCAAACACTCCCCACCTCTCCCATTCTACCCCCTACTCTGAGCTCCTCTGTCATAAGTGTGTGTTTAAGGTGGGAGAAGGTATTCTATATTAATGAATGTGAAAGCAGTGAGCAAAATTGCATAAGCCTTTATGTAGTAATTTACTATAGCTACACTGGCTCTTTTTTGTTTCTGTTTCCCCATTGCGTCTTTATAACTTTAAACAGTTTTTGCATATGGTACTAGAAATTCCATAGTTCAGTCTAACCCAAAATCAATGGGTTATTAAGTCTGCAATAGTGTACAGATTGTACATTCTAGAACATTATTATTTTTTTAAGCCTGTTGGACCATTTTATTGAGTTTATTGTTTTCAATATGTTTGCCCAATATATATATATATATATATATATATATATATATATATATATATATATATATATATATATATATATATATATATATATATATATATATATATATATATACTGTTTGTTTGTTTGTTTGTTTGTGGGTTTATTTCTTTGTTTTTGTTTTTATATACATCAGTACTCTTTCATACTGTTGCCTGAAGCAATAGAAATTTTAGTGCAAAATACATAAAATCAAAAAGCTTGTGTGTGTGTGTGTGTGTGTGTGTGTGTGCGCGCGTGTGTGTGTGTGTGTAATTGCTGTCCCAATGGTTTATTGACCTCAGCTGAATATACTACTCAAAACCCAAGCACATCTGTAGTCTACTTACGATAATGGAGTGACTTATGAATATCATAAACGCATTTGATAGCTGCACCTCACTTCTGCTGTTTGTAATCACAGTAAAAGTTCTTTGGCTCGACCATGTCTAGACTCCAATCGTCAAAAAATATGCAGTTCTACTTTTTCTCAGTAAGAGCTCTCGCTGCTGTCAGCCCATGTCAGTCAAGCATGAGATCCTACGCATTTACCAATCGATATAGAGCAAAACGGATACTTTGAGCAAAATGAATTTGGTCAAGTTTAAGCTGCTATTAAGTTATATCAAAGCTTTGAAATTTTATGTTTTAGAGAAAATATTTTCATTTATCAGACTACTTTATGCTTCACATGGAAAATGTTCTTGTGCTCCACAAGGTAAACAGAGGAGTAAAAAAGGAGAGCATTTATAAAACTACAGATCAATCATAGTTTATGAATTGAGATGAAAAAAGTCAAAGCAAAAAAAAAAGTACCTCTACAGTAGGTAGATGTAAATTTGTAAGTAACTTCAGGAGGAACCAGGAGTCAGCAGGTGTGACAAAAGTGTTATTTTTTTTTTTTTTTTTTTTTTAACACATTCCAGGATTTAAAATTCAGAGGTGTGCGACAAAATCTTAAAGCAATTAAAAAAGGACATTTGGATGATTTAACTTCATGATTGCAATAGAACATCATACAAGCTCTTGTACAACACCAGATGAAGATGACATTCATTTAATATGAAACTTACACTGATTACTGATCTCAAAGTCTGAAGCACCACTTTGAGTGTCTCAAATTTTGTTCACTTAAATGAATGCAGAAGACTTGGAATAACGCACATGAATTGACTACTCTGCTTACTTTATGTGTTTTTGGAGCTTGACAGTTTTGAGATAAGTATGTATTGCTCCTGCAAAGCATTGTTACATTTATTTATTTAGTTAATTAATTAGTTAGTAACTGATACTATAAGAGCCATATTTAATTTTAGATTTATTATACAGAAAATAACAGAATAATAATGAATGAATGTGTACCAAAAAACTATATATATATATATATATATATATATATATATATATATATATATATATATATATATATATATATATATATATATATAAAGAAACAGTTGTTTTCATTAAAAACTTATATCTGCTTAATTACTAAATTACCAATATTGTTAGCTCCTTTTTTTTTTCAAATTTGTATCACTTAAATTAATCAATTATTTTAAATGAATAATAATAATAATAATAAATTTTTCCATAGCGCTTTATATGCTTTAAATGTGGGTGTCAGCCAAAATATTTTTTATAAACACTGATTTGCAAGTTGAAAAGAAGGACATTACAGTGGGTTATAATGTAATTAAACACCAAAAGACAAACAATGAATTACAATTGAAGATGGCTTAGGGAGAATAGTGTGACAGAAGATATGGAACACGGTCACTGGATGTTTCTAAGACATTAGGGAGAGGTCTCTTTGCATATGTATGCGACTTATTGGCCTTTGAGGAACCACTATAGATCCAGAGGCCTAAGGATGGGTTAAAACAAGGATCTAGATTTTGCATAGTTTATATTGGCCTGTCGGTTTCCTGATGGATCTCTCAACACAACTTGCTCTGATTACCTCATCTATCAAAGCCTTCGGGTATGGCCATGTAGATCCAGACAAAAGGTGAGTCCCATGCGGTAAAGTGTTTGATATACAAAAAGAAACATCCAGTGCTAGACAGACAAGAAGACTATCTGTAGACTATCAGCAGTAACGAGGAATCCTGTTTTGACTGAATTGCCTTAATGAGCATTTTACCATGCATTTTCTCTCATAACAAATGGCTATGCTGACCGTAAACGTCATTAGTTTAGTGGCTGAGAAAAGGAGGAAAAAAGAGAATGAGGGTGAGTATGGGTGGGCCTCATTTAATCATATAACGGACATATACTGTGCATTATGTGTATGGGAAAACTACATAATTAAATTGCTAAACGCATACATTCTGAGCTGACTGTGCAGGTACTTTGATGAAATATAAGCCCAAATGAGAGGAAAAGAAATGTGAGGCTATGGGCACGGTGGGTAGTCCCCCAGAGGCATGTCTTTGCAGGATTTATGCACAAAGTAACAGCTATAAAGCAACAGTGGTCACAGAACAGAGAAGCGGGGTCGACTGGCACAGGTTTAATCATTATGAAATCAGAGCACCTCTGCTGAACAGATTAAAGTCAAACCCTCCACTCTGCACTGATCTCACACTTAAGAAAAAAAGAGATGCCATTTTCCAGGCCCCGTTTGAAGTCTTAATGGGCGAAGCTCTTGATGAAATCAATGTCATGTGAGCAGTTTACTATCAAGATATTCTTAAACTCCTTTAATGGGGTTTAATCAGCGCCTCTCGCTGTCAGTACAACTGCTATTCTAAGCAGAAATTACTACAGTGCCTCAAGCATCCCATTATATGAAATGCTATGATTAAATTTACATACTTTAAGTTTCACTCTTCCATAAACAGACTTTTACACTGCAGCAGTTGCAAGTGTTGATCTTGTTCATGGTGCTGCATTCACGCCCAATTACTTTACTTATTTTCAGAGGGAACATGTGAACATAGATGTTTATTATAGCTACAGGCACTAGATAACAGATCATATGTACCAATGCCCAAATCCAATCCTTTTTTTCTTTAAGGATAATAAAGTATTTTCATATGACATTTTTCAGCACATTACACCCGCTCAATGATATTATGATTTGTTTATTTGTTCATGTTTTGTATTTTACTCTACTTGCCTTAACAATGATCAATAACAGTAACATAGTTTATGTGATCGTTTTGTTTCAAAACAATGCCTCAAGCCTGGTCATCTCACTCTTCTACACACTCCAGATTTTAAATGTGATTGGCTGAGCACTGGTGTGTGTTTGCATGTTCTTGGCATACTTTCAATCTGTGCATTAGCTTTAGTTTTACAGACCCTTTCTACTAGTTTCACTGTTCCACCTGTAGGTAGCAACATTTGACTAAAGGCCTGTTCACACCAAGAACGATAACTATAAAGATAACAATATTAGCGTCAACACCAGCGAACGATACTGTCTGTGTATTCGAAGCGGACGTGCGTCTGCTGCTTTAAATTCTCGAGCTCATTACAGCAGGATTAATTCTGATTGGTTGGCAATGTTTTACCGTTCATCAGGAAAAAAAAAAAAAAAAATTGTTCTGAAAGTGATTCCAACGATATCGTTTCTCTGTGCGTTTATCGTAATAGTTGTGGTGTGGACTTTGCTATTCTTTAATATTGAGAATGATTTTTAGAACTATATCTTTATCGTTATCTTTATAGTTATCGTGCTTGGTGTGAACGAGCCTTTAGTCATTTGTTTTTAATAAAGCTGATGAATTCAGGAACAAAACAAGTCACTTTTTAAGAGTGAGTCACTGAATCACTCACTCGACTGATTTGGTGAAACACTATAACAACTCGTCTGACTTTATAGACGGTCTACACTGGACGTGTCAAAGCCAACATTCAAAATCCAGTAGTCCTGCTGAAGTAATGTAACCATGTGGAGGACGTCAGAAATAGAATGGAGCATCAATTTACTATCGGTATCTTAGCCTATTTCCATTTGTGTTTGGCACAGAGCAGTTGGTGTACACACTGTGTTACTATTTTTGCCAAATGTTTATATTACAGAAATAGTAGAATGAATCATTGACTAATTTACTTACTTTAGTGACTTATTTTACTTGATTATACATATGGCCTGCATTTATGCATATAGTCTCAAATAAAAGATACTAGACAATCTTATTTGTTGCTATAAAGGTATTCTTTTTTGTATAATTTTAGTACTTTTTTGTCTGTCCAGTTGCCTGCACAGCTGTCTTTCTCTCCTTCACCACCACACACACATAAACACTTGCCAGTAGCGAGGCCTTCAAAAGCAAGGTTCTCAGAGATTTCTCCTTGAGCACAGGTCAGATTGAGTGTTCCACTCTGAATGGAAATGAGTAACTCTCACTGCCACCAGAGAAAAGATTAAAGTGGCATTTAGAGGAAAGGCATTTCTCCACTGGGCATAATAATAAACCTCCTCAACCAAAACAACAGTGGTGAGAATACAGGGTTGAGCATGTAGACAACTGAGACCTCCTCCAGGTCTCTTCATAATTCAAAGGGCTCCAAAATCAAAATGTATCTCCAAACAAAACACAGTGCAAGCCTTTGTTAAGTATTAAGTGAAAACAACAATCACATTCAAGTTGTGCTTGACTTATCAGTTGTAAAAGGAAGAAAAAAATGTGTTCCAAAATGCTTTTTGGAATTGCAAAATGCAGCTTGTGTCTGTTTGTTTTTGTATGTTTGTCTTTTTAAAACTCTTCGTATTTATGTGATCCATTAAATTGAAAATACTTAAATCCTGAGCAGTCTAGCTTTGGATAGATTCCAGTTCAATTTGTTAATATTAGTTAACAATAGCTTAACAATTTTTAAAAAATCTAGTTTAATAGTAAATTAATAGTAATTTCTACATTAATCAATTTTGTACATATATTTCCATTGGAATCAAACCTTAAATATAATATATGCCAAGGGTAAGCATCTTTCTGTACATGCAGTGTGTGCATGTACTGAAAACAACAACAACAACAACAACAACAACAACAACAACAACAATAATAATAATAATAATAATAATAATAATAAAACAAAAACAGTAAATAATTTGTATGTGTACTTTTTTACTGTTACAATAGTGTTAAATGCTGTTCAGATGATGTAAACCCAAATTAAGTAAAAACTAAATAAATACAATTAAAATCTTTATCTCCCATTATGTTTTGAGTAACAGTCTACACTCACACAAATAACAAAGACTACAGTATTTCAGTAAGTCATTTAGAGATTGATGTTCAGAAGATGTTAGGTAGAGCTAAGGGCTGGTCTGGTGGGAGGGTTTTTGGAGCTGAATAGTGAAGAAGAAAGGTAAGACTCCAAACCATTTTGACGGTTCAAAGGTTACATTTGCATGATGGCCACAATGAGTGCCCTGTCGCTTAGTCTTATACTGTACATCTGATAAAACATGATTATTGGGAGTGTGTGACTTTGTGCATGTGTGTGTTTAATAACAACAGGGCAGACACTTCCATGAGCAAGTATGCTCGATTGATGCTCACATTTGTTTCATAAAAAAAAAAAAAAAAAAAAAAACCTGTTTCTGATTGTTGATGAAAGATGGCATCAATATAGCCTACAGAGAAATGATCTAATTTATATATAAATTGAAAATATATGATATGAAATGTATTGGAATTTTCTCTTCCTTATCGGTTACAATGTTTCAGTGCAGATCAGATATTGTCATGACAACTAGCAGCTCAACAACATTAAGCAGTTCACTCCTCTGTGAAAGCCTCTCATTTATGTTGCTAGTGCTGTCATTCCTTTCAGGATGTGCAGGAAATGATCGCACATCCACACCTCAGCGACGCTGTAAATCATTACGGCTATGCCAATGCATGCATATTCATCTGAGTGAGTCCCCCTCCTCTTCCAGTTTTCCCAGTCAAGACAGACTTCACCCTGGAAATGATGGACGGGCTTCGGTCGGGCGCTGTGGATCTAGGCCCATGCAGGGATTCTGGAATGCTTGTGAAGGTCATGTCTCCTGACAATCTCCACACTGGCCTCTGACACAAATCTCCATTCATCAGTTTAACCTGTTCCCCGGACGCACGCCAGCTCTGCATAGATCAATCAGCTCGCATTGTAATTTCAGCACGCATCTCCACCCCGCCTCCACCATATGTAATTCCACCCATTCATCATCATGGATATTAAGTGTGGGTATTTAAAAACACTTTGGAAAAGGCATCGACTGCTCTCCACGAGGGGGTAGCACACCGGAGCAGTCGGTGGATGCGTAATGACAGTGAGTAATCATTTGTCACTAAAGTTTGATTGCACACTCAGCAATCTGTCCTCCACTCCGCTCTCTTTTTCGTGATTTCACCGACTCCTCCTTGCAGGATTTTTGCAAATGTAGAGTACAGCAATTATCCACAACAGCCGCACTGTTTTCAAATGCTACTTGCAAGAAGAGAGGTGGAAGCCTTGGGTTCTAAAATGCTCCTCTTTTTCTTTTGACTAAAACAGTTTTTTTCCAAGGAACAGTGTCACATTCCATGTCTGCATCCCAATATTCATCATCCTGCCACTGACAGTCTTCGCCGGGATAATTGCATTATTTTACCCCCCTTCGTGAAGAATGTGTTTTCATTTTGAGAGGAATTATGCTGATTTTGTTGTCCCTTTGTTTTGCTTGCTTCAGGTCCCCTTCCCCCGTCGCGTGAAGCATGGCTTGTCGGCATGCTTACCAATGACAAATGGGGAACAGCGCTGAGGTCTTTGGGGAGAGGAAGAGGAATCAGGTGCACAGCGGCTGGGATGAAGCTCCAGTTCTGCTAAACCCAGGGGCCACCGGCAGAGGAAGAGAGAAGCAGTCCGGGCTACAAATTAATACGTTCACGTGGGAGACAAAAATGGTCGCGCTATTTTTCCTGCCTGCCGTTGCATTGCGATGCACAATCCCCACTGCACCCTTCATATGAATGTTGCTGTGGAGGGTAATTCCAAATGCAGAAAGGCAGAAAAGCTCCTACGCCAATGTGATGTTGACTGAATACTGAGATCCGGAGGAGACATTTCAAGCACATTTTAAATTCGGGGAAAAAAAAAAAATTACAAATAAAAGAATAATAAAGATAATAACACCAAAATAATTCCACTTCTCAAATGAATGGGATTCAGAAGTGGACTTGACAGGTAAAAGAGGAGTGTGCGGGAACAATTCACCAGAATCATTTTTTTTTAGGCTATTGCAATATCAGAGAAATAAATGAATTTCTACTGAAGTAAATTCTGCTGAAGGTTTTTGCATCGGCTGCGACCAACAGTTAATTTAACAAAGAAAAACCTGAACTCAAGACTATTTACTAATGGCTAACCACACAAGAAGTGGATTATTCTTCTAAACTACATAGTGGCAAAAAGTGAGTGCAGTCAGAATGTTTTGATTTGCATATCATTGAGAGAGTATGTAAAAAATAAAACCCTGCTGCTTCTACCAGCTCACACAGCCTGTTAGGACATTTCTTACAACTCATCTCTGCTCTTTAATGAATGCAAAAATTACTTGATCATTTCCACCCAGAGTGCCCATTTATTTGCAGCTACAATGAACTTATAAATTCTCACAAAGGAGTGTGATATGCAATCATCGGTGGGGGAAAAAAAAATATCTGAAATAGGTGGAAGATTAATGCTGTTGTTTTGGGCCAGGGATGGAAAATTGGTTTTCATTGAGCAGCAGGGTTTTGTATTGACACACATTATTTTTCCCTCTGCCTGCCTACCCTTGTAAAATTAACCTGGATTTGTCCTCTATGGTGCAGCATTGAATTATTTAATAAAAAATGTTATTTTCAATGAGTATTTATTTTGGGTCATTGGAAATTAAATTTTTGAATCGACTGACAAAGCAAGATCTTAGCTGTGCACAGCGGTCCCGGGAGGGATTTCAATTCATGAGATGAAGTTTAAGCTGTTTATGGATCTGTGAGTGAGATCTGGAAAGTAAGAAAGAATAAAAAGATTAGCAGTGAATTAATCGATTACTCAGTGTCTTCAGTCACCATGTTTGCGGAGTTAAATTTATCAAGAATATTTGGATGAATTCAGCTGTCTCAAACAGGAATTTAGGCTAAAATAATATGATGAGCAATATTTTACAGCATTTATTTATCCATGTTAGATAGATTAAACCTTTCAAGCCAAAAACATTATACAATAGCTTGCCTGTGTTTGCATGTTTCAGAGAGAATTCACTGAATCAATCACTTAACTGAATCAATAAAAAATAAAAATATATTCAGCAAAACTACTGGCTTTGCCTGAAACCATGTTCTATTTTTTTTTTTTTTTTTTTTTACTAAACTGAGGAATGAACTAAACCCCATTCTTAAACTCTAAAACATTGTTGTACAGAGGGCTGCTCTAAATGCGCTTGCTCACAATGAGATGGCTCACCATGTAAGTACACATTTCTAGTCCCAACTGATCTTGCCACACTGAACTTGAGTAATAGAAAAAGAGACTCAGTATAAAGTCCTCGAAGCGAGACAGTGTCCTTTTAGAAAATAACAGCCACAAGGACAGAAATGATATGAAACTCATGGCTCTTAAATTGTTAGCCACTAGCAAAAGCGAGTCTGGGCACTTCAGAATGATAACTCCACTCAAACACACAGAAAAAAAAAAAAAAAAAAAAAAAAAAATGAAAAATAAAAAGTGAGTGTTTACACGAAAAGTGAGCTCATGTGTTATAATAGTCTCTTAAATGGAGGCCAGCCACAGCAGACTAGATGAGGAGGAGATGAATTGTTGAACAAAGTTGTTATTTTTGTTTTCTTTGCACACAAAACGTATTCTTGTAGTTTCGTAAAATTACGACTGAACTAATGATGTCACTTGGACTGTTTTACTGATGTCTTTACTGTGTTTCTGAACCTTGATCATGGTCATGGCCGCAGGAAGTGGGGGTGCTGGGGGTGCTGCAGCACCCCCTAGTGACGAGAGGGAGATAAAAGAAAATGTAGGCATATTGAAATATTTGTAACGCGCTTGTAACATTTATTTTTTTTTGGCAACAAGTGTGGGATCAGCTTTGACTAGCCAAGCAATTGTAAGTAGTACACTATAGTATTTTTTAAGGTGGTGGGGATGGAGATGGAGAGTATTATTTAGTTCGTGTGTTCTTTGTGTAATGGTTGTGGAGAACTGTTAAATAACGTTTAAATAGTAGGGCTGGGTATCGATTCAGATGTTCCAGATCGATTCGATTTCGATTCACAAGCTCTCAAATCGATTCTATTTCGATTCTCGATTCGATTTCGATTTTCGATCCGATTTTCTATTAGAGCTGTAATCGGGCCTTAAAAGTTAAGCCCGACATGTCCCGAGCCGACACGTACATTTTGATTGACAGCTTTTTAAAAGCCCGAACCCATTTACAACCCGACATTATTCAAATGTACGCAGCACACAGCTCTTTTGCCTTTTGTCAGGAATGAGTAATTTATACATAGTTTAACATAATTTATACATGACTAACGTAATAGGCCACTTGGAAGTTTGAACAAAGAAATAAAATAAGTCCTCTGTAACATCGTAACATCTCAGCACTCTATAAATAGCCCTAAGGTATAGGCTCATTTAGCATATAAATAGGCCAACGCACCAATAAAAACAAGTCTTTCTTAAAAAATTTAATTAAGATAAATTATAAATTAAGATGGGTATTTGGCAATAACGAAATTAATTAAGATAAAGGCTCTGCCGGATTTGCTTCGCCATAGCAGCTGACATAATAAAATAATAATGCCAACATTAGCTTATATAGCCTACTCTGTCTACATTATGCATTTAAGACTCAAGTAATATTTAGTTATTATTTGAAAAACATTTACTCACCAAGATTAGGTAAGGCCTACCTGTAGCCTAATTGTGGAGGAAAATGATTGAATCCACTGTAGATGTCTTCAGCGCGTTCCTGCGCTCACTGATGGTGCGTCATTATTCACTCATTATTCTTATTATAAACAAGGTCAAAACTTTTCCAAACCTCAGACTTTGCTTTAGTTGCTGGTGCTACCAAAACGTAATCGTCAGAAGCAAGCCTCCGTTTCAACTACTCAGCATACATTTTCGCATATTTCTCGCGCTAATCGAAACATTACATGACCGCTCATTTACCGCACAAGCCCGAGCCCGGCCCGATTGGTTCGATTGGCAATGGGATTCTTCACACTGCCTGAACATGTGCAATTGTGCTTTTGAAGACAACTGACCACACGCACCTGTCCGCGCGGTTGTCTGCTCAGACTCGGTACACACTCTCCGATGGCGATGTTTACATCAAGCCTGCATAGCGGTCCATAGCGGACTCGAGGACGCAGAAAGTATAAGAGGCTTTAAGATGCAGTCTGTAAGACGCGAACGGGAGCATGACCTGACGCACATTGCAGAAAATGGAACCACTGCTTTAAACTGAATGAATGAATGATAGGTTCGTTGGTAACATCGCACAAGGCACATAAGAGGGTGACATATAGTGGAGAAGATTTGTAATTAGATTAACGCTAATCTTACGTTCAATATATGCGGAAATAAATACGGAAAAAAATCGATTCATGGCCTTTGAGAATCGATTTTGAATCGACCACATTTTAAAAAACGATTAATCGAAAAATCTATTTTTTACCCAGCCCTATTAAATAGTCGGAGATTCCTTGTGGTTTGTGTAAAAAGGTTGGAGATGGAGACAGAAAGCTTTATACTGTGCGTGTGTTCTTTGCGTAATGGATGTGGAGAACTGTTCAATAAACAAATTGCTTAAATAGTCAGAGATTATTTCCTTGTGGTGTGCGTAAAAAGATTTTGGAGTTAATAGAGTTGCGTGTGACATAAACGTGCAGTGACTCAAGCCAGCTGACCAAATCGATTGCATTGTTTTAGCGTTATTGTGAAGTTTGATTAATATTATATTTTGTTGTAATATTATTTGTTGTATCTAAATGAGTTGCATGTATGTATAGGCTATCTGAAATTGTAATGAAAGTAATTATTTCGTTTTTTTCGATTATTAAACTATTATTTAAACTATTATTTCTGATTCTGCTTCTGCTTCAGATTAATAGCGCATTGCGCATATCTGAGAACTGATATCTGTGTGTTTCAGACCCTGGCTGGCTGTGCACTGAAGTGTATATGACAATAAAGTACCTAGTAAATCTCAATGTATATATTTAAAAAAAAAAAAAAAAAAAAATCACAGCACCCCCTGTTCAAAATTACTTCCCGCGGCCCTGATCATGGTAGTACATTTATAGTCAATGGGAGGGTCAAACTAGCCTGACTACGTCAGACTTCCTACTTCCGCTCAAATTAATTTCGCTTCTGTACTCAGTCTGATACAGCGTCAGAGCTTTCTGTTTGCCACCGGTCTGGAAACAGCCAGGCCAATCAACGAACAGAGGGCGGGCTGAGAGCCGTGACGTAGATGCGTAGATTAACTTCGCATAATCTGCAAAAGTCGTTTACAGCCATGTTCACTCCAGTATTTCACTCGCATCATCATGTGTTTACAACAGGTTTACAGTGGAAGTTCAATCATAGATTTGAGTTCGATGCATGATGTCTGTGCTTCGATGCGGCTGTACAGGCGCATAACATACGTCATAACTAAATGTATCTGATTGGCTTACGGTAACCAATGATTTTAAACTTCAGACAAGCGCCCCCTAGCGAGAGAGAAAAAACTTCTCTATTATGCCATTCCAGACTCTGTCTACGAAGCAAAGTGAAGTAGCAGAGTCTGGTATTACCAGGCTAGGGTCAAACGGCTCTCAGAATGCATATCGTAATATATGTTCCGAAGATGAACGAAGGTCTTACAGGTTTGGAAGACTTGAGGGTGAGTAATTAGTTACAGAATTTTCATTTTTGGGTGAACTATCAATTTAATGACTGCTGAAAATGTAACTTTGCCATCACATACATCTACAAGAATATGTATTCAGACAGACAACAGTTTTATTAAAGTATAATAATATTTCAAAATAGTACAGTTTTACTAAATTTTTTAGCACGATTGAAGGATTGATTAGCAAAAGATTTACACAAACATTTACAAATCTTATCAACCCCAAACTTCTAATGTATTCTCTGTATGTTGTATATGTTTGTGTATACATTTTCCAAGTGGACTTCATGTTTTAAGCCTAATGTACTGCTGAAATTGGTAACACATAATTCAGCACAAATGTTGTCGAGAGGACCAGCTCTCACAGTGCTTAATGGGTTTTAAGTGTTCACACTGTCATGGATCATTCTGCCTCTATTCAGACAGTTATGCCTCCCTGATGTCACAATCTATTTTGGACACCTCTCCATTCCATCATATAGGTCTAGTGGAAAATTGTGCTTTGTGCTGTACTCTAAACATTTATAAGTGCATTCTGAAGATCCAAATATAGATGCCAGTCCTATCTAGGCACTGTTGAAAATCACAATAACACAAACGCCTCCAAAGAAAACACGGGGAGGCTTTGACATTTTGATGTGCATGCTTTTTTACCCTGATTTATAATAGCAGCCTACCTCCCTGAGCAATGTAGATAAGATGTACAGACAGGAAACATTTCAGGGGTTGTGATAAGGTTGTAGTATGTCCATGCAGCACATGTCTTCAGCGATGATTACCACAAATCTTCTGCACAAGAGGGAACAGAGGGCTTAGACATACTTCACTCGGTACTGCGGCTTGGAGAGAGCAAGTAGTTAGTAAAATGGTCTCTAGGAAAATGATGAGGTTTGTTTTTTTTTAGAGATAGACACATCACATTATAACAGAGCCCACAGGAGCCAAAGAGTCTCGCGCACGCAATGCTTTTCTTGTCTTTGTCACTATCGTTTGAGGATCAGTAGCTTTACTGGGGTAAAAAGGCCTCCCATCTTGATCCCAAAAGAGAGCGTGAGCTTCTTTATTTGACTTGAAATGCTGTTCCCTCTACAAATGTGAAGAGACCGCGCTCAAACGGCACAGCTTGGGCACAATGTCACCCACATTACACCGACCTCAAACTTGAATGAAGTCAAGCATGCAGCTCAACTGCTGAGGTAATAAAGACTCAATTATGATTGTTTTCTTTCAAGGCCATCTGCCTTCTGATTCTCCCTCCTGCTGAAGCCATGGAAGATGCTGGGATGATCTTGTTTA
This sequence comes from Carassius gibelio, assembly GCF_023724105.1. Taxonomy (NCBI): domain Eukaryota; kingdom Metazoa; phylum Chordata; class Actinopteri; order Cypriniformes; family Cyprinidae; genus Carassius; species Carassius gibelio. The sequence continues at coordinate 21,612,869 of NC_068402.1, read as the reverse complement.
GAGATGACACGAACAACTCGGTGAACAATAGCAAAAAAATAATGATAATTGGTTGCATATAAGCAGACTGCTGATTTAAATAAATAATAAAAACATAAAATTATTTGCCTCTGAAATTCAGTCCTATTCACTCAAGATGAGACAATATGGAAGAACATCTCACCTGGTACCATACAGTCAAAGTAATAAAACAGAAATATTGTACTCAGTGTGAGATGGTTTTTTTCTAAAGTCATTTCAATCTTCCCTCAACATGGTGCTGCAGAATAAAACCAGCTTGAAGCAACCTTCAGCATTCAAACGTGAAACCCCTGTAGCACAAAACTCACAGATATTACTTCAGTGAAAACAGAAAATACAGATGATTTGAGAGTTAAATCAATAGATAATATTTCAATCAATCAATCTATCTATCTATCTATCTATCTATCTATCTATCTATCTATCTATCTATCTATCTATCTATCTATCTATCTATCTATCTATCTATCTATCTAGATAGATAGATAGATAGATAGATGTCTGTCTAACCCTTTGAAACATGTAAACCTAGGGCCCTATCTTGCACCCAGCGCAATTGACTTTGTACACCGACGCATGTGTCATTCCTATTTTGCACCCGCGCAAAGCGCGCTTTTCCCTCCACAGACGCACGTCGCTAAACTAGTGAATGAACTTGCGCTCCCTGGGCGCTTCAGCGCAGAAAAGGAGGCGTGTTCCGGCGCAAACAATCCCTGGTGCTATTTTGCTGTTCCATTAAACAATTGCGCCACTGACCAGAAAAAACCTAGTCTAAAGTCAGTGGCGCGTTGCGCGTTGTTCATTATGCTATTTTAAGGGCGCATGCTTGACCATAATGTATAGCGTGCACAACGCGCATACACTTTGCTCATGTAATCTACACAGATGCAACAGTTATTTTTGCAAATCATAAATTGTTACACAAAAAAAAATATTAACACATGAGATGACGGAAATCATTGTGGTGTGCCACGAAGATGTGAAAAAATAGAAATAAATCTAAATTATTCAGGCTAATTGTAGTAATTAAGGATCAGACCTGTTGGCCAAATAGTGGCAAGACATATGTGTATATAATGACATCTGACAAATTGTGGCTATTTCCTCCCACGCCTGTTTAACCGACGCTATTTTGGGTGGGTTTCTCCCATCCCCATACAACACAACTTCTCTGTCTTTCACTGCTCTTACAAGAACAACAGTCTCCTCGGCTGTGAACCGCTCCTGGCGTGCGCCTGGTAAATACGCCATAATAATAGCAATCTATAATGGAACTTGCGCACCTGCTTTTAAAGGGAATGTTGGATGAAGTTCTGATTGGTTTATTTCACGTAACGCCCAAACCACACCTATGAATAATGAAGCTACTTCAGACCAACCCATTTTAGATTTGCGCCGGGCGCAAGAGCCATTTATCCCGCCGGGAAAATAGCAACAGCGCCGAGACCCGCCCACAAACTTACTTGAGCTTCGCGCTTTGACACTTGCGTTTCAGATCGTTAAAATAGGGCCCCTAGTGTTTACTAGTTTAAGGTTGTTGCTTTTTTTTTTTTTTTTTTTTTTTAACCAGTGTATTCTATTTACATTCAAATTTAAATTATAATTCTGCACCCTGTTTTCTGCCAAAGTTCATATTTTTGCATTTATAAGTTTTCAGTAATAGTATCGATCCAATGGTTTTCTTTTATGGCTGGGGGGAAAATGTTCCAGAAAGAATCATAGATTTTAATCAGTAGTGCATTTTAGTGGTTTATTTGATTAATGTCATGATAATCTTCCCTAAGGGTCTCTCATAGCACTTTAAACAGGAAATCACTTCAGGATGGACAGTATGCAGACCATGTGGTAGACAAAAGTCCAACGTAATATTACAAAGGTGAAGACATTGCTATTGTGTGACGCTGCACATGGTCACATTTATGAGCCTGACACCTTGAACATGCTGAACCATGCAAAAGCTGATGAGAATTTGCTTGAACTCAATATCATTTTTTTCCCTCAACAGACAGGAATGCACACACACACACACACACACACACACACACACACACACACACACACACACACACACACACACACACACACACACAGTTACTAATTTTAACATATAATGTTTTATTTTAACAATGTATTTTGAAAACATTTTGAAATTAACATTAATATTAACCAATTCTTCGTAAGTATTGAAGTAATGTACATTGTTAGTTCACATTAACTAACCTATCTGGTAACACTTTAGATTAGTGAATTAATTAATTGACAATTGCTTGTTATTAGAACTTATAATGCACATACTAATGCCTAATTCTGTAAGACCATTCTAGATCCATGAATCCTATCCCATCCCCAAACTTAACAACTGCAACTACTACTGGACCTTACTGGCTATTGATATGCATACAATTTTGAGTTTATTAGGGAAAAACACTTACAATAAATAGATGTTACCTAATCTAAAGTGCTTTAACTTATTTTCACAATCTCATTGTAAATTAATAATGTAGACTAATAATGCAGGGGCACATTCAAAGGAAACTACAGACTTTTTTTTTTTTCTTTATTTATTTATTTTTTTTATCTTTGTTAGTCAGAGTTGTTTATGGGTCATTTTTAATTTAAAATAATTATGCTGCATCTTCCAAGTTATGAATCAAGTGCTTATCTTTAATCCAGTGGCATTTCTTGATAACCATACTGACCTCAAGTCCTTATTAACACAGTGAAGCCTGAAATTGAGGTAACTACATGTAACGTGGGCAAATAGAAATTGATTTTTTTTTTTTTTTTTTTTTTTTTTTTTTTTTTTTTTTTTTACTGTGTCCCAGAGTGACATGAGAAGAATGACTTACAAACGATCAGCACTCCATTTAATCCAAACTGCCATGATGTCTTCCAACTAGCAAATGATATGCTGATGCATCTCTAAGGGTGTAGTAATTTTTCAGACCTTGCTTCCTCATGATTTGCCCTGTGTTTGCAGAATTACTTCTGTCCCCCCCTTCCCCCTCAACGTGTCTCAGTGGAGACAATTAAAGTGTGACAGCTTTTCATTTAACAAGTGCTGTTTTAGCTTGTAGGGATGAACACATGGCATTCTAATTATCGGCGAACGGCCCACAGACTCCTCACTATTTTACTTAGTCTCTGATGTGGCCTGATGTACCTGACAGCCCAGGAACACTGGCCCTGAAATTACCAGGATTAATGCTGCAATAGCTGAAAACTCAAACTAGGCTTCCAAAGTTTGAAGGGATATAATATGCAGCCACCACACAGGTGCATGATTTCACGTTCGCTTTCTTATGATTCTTAAGACTTGATTTTCCAAGAGCCAGTGATAAAAGGATAGGAGTTCAGTGAGTAAATCTGTAGGTATTTCTTGATGGCAGTGTTCATAATAAATAAATTAATCACTTGCTCTTTCAAATAGTCACTGAATTGATTTCTGATGTGCTGTAAAAATAATTTTACAAAAATGGACCAGGATCAAAGCAGCTCAGTTTTAGGCACAGTGATCTAAAATGTGTATTCAAACAAAGGTTTGATTTCACTTTGCTCTTGTATCAGATTTTGCTGCCGTGCTACTACACCATATTGGGGACACTAAAGCTTTCATATTGTATAAGATTTGCTGCTGACATTTGCTGAAGTCTTGTGTTATAAATGACTTGTTCTTAAGAGATAATGGATCAGTTCAGGGAGGTTGTGAGTGACCAGTTACTGAATTTCCTAAGTCTTTAGCTAAACCACTGACATTAGTTAAAATGATAAAATTCTACCAAGCACCTCGTCAGTAGTCAAAGTGTTAGACTACTTATGTTTTACCATGTTCAGTTAGCAGAGCCAGTGTGCAGCTAGATGATCTTCTGTAAGATCTCGTTTATTTAATCAGAACTACAACACACGGTGATTTGCATATTTTTTGAGTTGACTTTCTTCTTTTTTGGGGTGGGGGGGTTTTGCCTTCACACCCAAATGAATAAATATCGGAAAACAGATTATTTATTCAGCTACTCGAATTACCATATAACTTGCAATTTCTGAGGTGTGCCGCTGACAATTTCTTTGCAGTTTTAGATGGAATGCCTCACACTGTTTTGCAGTTTTAAACAATCACACTTTATTTCACTTCACAAAATGAAGGAATGTGTTGTCATATTTACCTACAAACCAAATGATAAAGTTATTTTGTGCAAGAAAAAAACACTGTCATATAAGCAATTTGTGGCTAGTAGATGTTAGATAAGCAATTTATGGCTCAAAGAGTTACTTTCCATCACAGCAGACATTATGTGTCATTATGTGTGTCATTTATGACCAATGCGGCAGCTCTGTGTATACAGCACATGTTCTGCCGATGTCTAGACAGCATGAAAACAGAACAACACATTCATTAGAAGCCTGCATTATCTTTTGAGCTGAATTAACAGGGTTTAACACCGGCATAAATTAATGAGCTCAGAAAAAAAAAAAAATAATAAAAAAAAAAAAATATATATATATATATATATATATATATATATATATATATATATATATATATATATATATATATATATATATATATATATATATATATATTCATGCGATGTAATGTATACCATTACTGCAAGCAGAAAATATTACGTTTTATCACTTATATATTTTTTTGTATGTTTCAGGTCAGTACAACTTAGAGTGAAAAATAATTTCTCTGTAAAGATTGCATACACATTTAGTACATCTTAATCTAACTGCATATAGAAATCAACACTTCAGGTAGGTTAGGTCACACATTCAGAGCAGGTGCTTCAAAAGAAAAGGTTTTCTACAGCATCTCACTGTGTTCTAAGACATCCATTTCTACCCATTATGCAAGAGAACCCTAGTGATCATAGCTCCTGCTTGCCTTTATTCTCTCAGCTGCGCCCAAGGTTATCTCTGCTCATCTATTCTTATCATCTGCTGGTTGATTGATCTGTTACCCCTGCACCCAATCCACTTAACAGATGAGCAGTTTTTGAAAGCCATCACAGACAGACGGACAGAAAATGTGCTGAGGAAAAAAGTTATCATAGATTATCTCATGGTCTGCAAGGCCTTGGACTCATTTGCATTCAATTGCACTCATTTGCGCTGACTGTTTCTCACTAAACATAATATTATGAATCATCATTATTCGCCTCATACTTTGGATTTAATATGCGGAATGTGCAATATTTTGATCGCGATGTTAATTTAAAACATTTGACAACAAGTCTTTAAAAATTTAACCTGAAAGGTTTTTTTTATTTTATTTTATTTTTAAGACATTTCTCTCATGAGGCAATGCTGTTTCAAGTTCAGTATCATTTTTTTGCATCAGTTAATTTGGGTGTTGGAAACACCCATCCAATTTGCATTTCCAAGGAAAGCGCAGCTGACACTGATATTTACTCTAAAATATGAAGGGACAAATGATCACAACATCATAACCCTGCTCCTTCTACACCATTTACTCTCAACTACTGTACCTCTGGATGGGAGTGAATTTCCTAAATGCAAAGGAGAGCTGAGAATAAATCTGTGTCTTTTGACAGTTCTATCTGTCAGACTTTGTGATGCAGAGATGTTTCAGCGAGGAAATACCCTGTGGATGTGAACAAATCAGCGTATTACTGCACGATTAATGTAGCTGAAAATCTTTCCAGCTGTTGATTGTTAGGGGAAGAACTTGCCAGCTTTGAGAAAATAATATCAGGTAAATTAAATGCATCACTGCTTTTAGGGAAACATCTCGTGGGACACCGCTGTCTATTTTAACAGTTCACTTTTTATTATTGTTTTATTTTTATTTTTATTTATTTTTGATAATGCTTCTAAAAAGGTGACCCAACATTCCGAGTACTAAATAAGACCTTAAATCAAGCTGGCATAAAGAGATGATGGGTTTTGCGAAACTGACTTCTATAAATGCTTTATTTATTGGACTCCTTTTTGCCTGAATGTAATTTCTCTCCACTCTCAGAGAACCATGTAAAAGCTATGAAATGATGAGGAAATTCTCATTAGTTATCTGTGGGCTTTTACGAATGAAGCATTTATGTGTCATATTTTAATCACTGCCATTCTCACTTTTGCTTGAATTTGAGATACTTTCATTTTTCTGTTTAATTTAGAGGAAAAGTCTGTGAGAAGTCCTGCTGACGAAATATACATCTAATGACTTTAGCTGCCATGACATGCTTTAAATTGAAAAAGAAGATCATTTATTAGACATGCTGGCATAAAGAGACTGGGATGATGAAAGACGACTATTTTTTTAGGTGAACATTCTTTAAAATTCATAGAACCTGCTGTCAAAATGTATAATAGGTGAGCGAGGAAACATCAGAATAGCATCCTTCTATAAAAAGTGACAGGAGGGCATTCAGAAATCTCTTATCACCTGGCTTCTCCATTTCACCAATGTGCATATTTTGAGCCAATCCAACACTGTCAACGAGCCCTACTTCGGCCTTAATGAAAACTTTTTCAAAGGCAGGTTAATTTAGACCGTGTGCTGAGGAGTGAGCGCTCTTCTTGACTTACTGAGGTTAAACCAGGGCCACTTTATCTAAAAATGCAAAAGAAACAATGGAAGATACAATTATTACCAGTACAAGAAAATATACATATATATCACTTGATCATTGTGATCAGCTGATTACCCTGTCAGTGTGATAATGGGACTGCTTGAATGGAGGAAAAAAAAACATAATTACAACTCACTTACTTAGGAAAAAAAAAATATATATATATATATATATTATATTGAGAATTAAGCATTTTTGCCCTTGACTGCACTGCAGCAATGACAGGCCAAGCCCAGTGTTGAGCCATAGTTTGGACCTTATAGTGTTGTCATGATTTGTTGGTTGTCTCCACTCGTTCATTGCGTGGGAAAAGGGCACCGGTGATGTAAGAACTGGAGGCAAGTTAGTCTTCACACCTCTCTCCAACTATCCAGCCATGGGGTAATTTCACCTTTGAGCTGGTGGCGCAGTCACACAAGCGGACAGAACACAATCTTCTCCTCCCTGGATCCCAGGAGGCATTGCTCTTGTCCACACCAAGAGTGTTATGCTCTTAAAAAAAAAAAAAAACGCAGCAACAGAAAACTACAGTTTTTCCCCATTCCCTGTCAGTGAAGTACCAGACGCTTCCCAGCAAGCTCTGCCCTGCTTGTCATATATGGTTGTGGAGAATGAACAGGGCTTAGCGCTCTAAGGCAGCTTCAGGCAAATGTCACTTTAAGTTACGTGCACCGCGAGAATCCTGGAACCAGACGAACGGTCACTGATCTATAAGAAATCAGGTCAAGCGCTGAGTGTCCTCCCCTCTACTCATAACTGTCAGGAACATAGAGAAAGCCAAATGATCGAGGGGCTGGCTGGAAATATTTCCATAATGGGTGCCCATGCACACCAACGCAAAGACGCACACACGCACCCCTTTCTCCAGCGCTGGAATGGTGAAACCCAGCTAATACATCATCCACAGAGCACCAGGGGGCAAAGAATAATGTCGACCCAGGTCAGCAAACATGGCGGCACATCAGCTTTATAAGAATCTATTATTACTAAGACTAAGACTAAGACTAAGAGGTTTTTAATCTTTTTTTAGAGGACAAAGTATATATCTATATTAAAAAATATAAACATTTGAAGAAATAAATATTGTCTTTTTTAAAGCATCCCTTTAAATAAATACCTTACTAAGGTATTTATTTAATAAGGTAAGGTAAATACTAAATCAAATAAACAGACGAAGGCAGACAACTGTGCTTTTAAACTAGCAGTAGTTGTTCAGCGCCATGAATGAACATATACTGTAGCCTGTTTCATTGTCTTCACACTTATATTTCTTGCAGAATCTCTCAAGCAGCTGGTACCTGAGTCCTTGAGCTACACCTAGTGGCAAAGCTTTTGTCTCAGATCGGCTGCTGAATGAGATCCCCAGACGGTCTCTGTGAAGAAAGGCAGCAAGAGCAGAGGTGTGGTAAACAAAGAGGTAGAAAGATACTACATTACAGCCTGTCTGCGTGTGGAAATAGTCGAACGAGGACGCGAGGAGAGAGGAACTGCACCTCGGAGTAGCAGTGGAGGCAGTAAAACTGACCAATCACCTCAGGTTTGGCGCTTGAGGTTGTGCAGTGCGAGCTCGCATGAATCTTGAGGCTTCTGCAGGGATTGTGAGCGGCACTAGATGCACTAAATAATTCAGCTTTCTGAGCGTGTCATTTCGAGAAGATACAATGTGTTTTTGCAGTGATTCACTCATTCCTTATTCAGAGTCACAGAATTGTTTTAAGCAGTGAGAAAGCATAATTCAGCTCTTATATCTTTCAGACATGTTTTACGAAACAAACAAGAATGTATTCCATACAAATGCGGGTGCAAGAGAGAGAAGGAGTGTGTGTGAGCGTAAAAGAATCAAAGCCCACATAAAGAAAACTACTTTGTTCCTATAAGCTGCATGTCCTGTGTAAATCCAACAAACCACAACTAGGCGATTTCAACCTCCCGTTCTTCAACCGAAGAACCACAACATCTTGGTCAAAGGTCTCCATGATCACACCCCCTTTGAGAGTGTCAATCGACAACAGCCGTCACTGAGGTGTAAAGCTCACAATCAATGATCACAGCAGTGTGAGAGAGAGAAGGATAAGAGGACGGGGAATGATGAAAACAGAAAGTATGGAACGGGTGCTCTTTCCTTTTTCATCCTCTTTTCGCTTCACGTCTAATCTGGGTAAATGGTTCTCAGCATGGTTAAAACACAAACATTATGGCCATTGTTTAAAATAACACAGGAGAGGACGCAGGCTTCTCGGTTGCATTTGATTATTTACAGTGGCTTTACAAAGAATACCTGAAACAGAATTCATCATAACAAATGGACGTGATTAGCTTTCTGTCATAGAACATAAGAGTCTTTTGTTCAGAAATTGCTTTCCTATCACATCAGCGGTTTGTCCATTTGAACCCAGAGTGCAACCATTAAATCAGGAGGCTCATTGTGACGAGTGCTACGCAACACATGATCAGAAGTGAGATGGAAGCGAGCATTTTCGTGAATAAGATTACCTCTAAGCCTTGTATCGAGCTCTGACAAACAAGACAGAACAAATGTCTGTTGTCAGGCAATGGAGCGATCTTGCTGGGCTGTCAGTGCACAACATAAAGACAATTCAATGCAAGAAAGTGCCAATACACGGTAATGGCAACGGCACTGTTAACCTTTTAATGACACTTATTGATGCACTGTCATCTACAGCAGTTTACTTACTGGTATTTGAAGGTCTTTGTAATTCTAATACAATGATATAAGGAACACAGTGATGGTAAAATGCTGGCCAGTAAACATAAGATGATGATAATTCCCATGTCATCAGTTTCCATATTGACAGTATCAAGAAAATATTAAGCCGCAAATGTTTTCCGATAACAGTAAGAAATTTTTTTTGAGCAATGGAGACTGAAGAAATCAGCTTACATTACACCAGAAAAAAAAAAAAAAGTTATTTGTTTTATTACTTTAATATTTCACAATGTTTTAACTGTTTTAAAAGTCTTCTTTAAAAAAAAAAAAAAAAAAAAAAAAAAAAAACAAATATATATATATATATATATATATATATATATATATATATTGTCACGGGAGGAGCACAAGACAGACACAGTGGGCGTGGCGTCAGGCCTCGGAGAGGCTTTTATTAACAGAAATCATAAAACAAAGGGAATAAAAGTGGCCAAAGGGGGAAAGTGTCCAAAATAACAGGGAATCTGGTGTCCTCGTCGTGCTGCGGGATTTGTGTAGGTCGGGCAGTGTTCATCAAGGAAGGGTCCAGGTAAGGGGCGGAGTCCGGCGGCCGCACGCGCTCCCCTCCTTGGTCCGGGGCGCGAGGGGCGGCGGCTTCCTCTAGCGGCCACATCTCTCTCGTCGGCCGCGGCGCTGGTAGGGGATGGACGGCCCGGCATCCTGGCCCGTCGGCCGTGTATACGGGTGCGGTTCCCATCCGGATCGCGGGTCCGGCAGCTCACGTCTTGGTGGCGCGGGAGTCCCTCAACGCACCCTTCCTGGACCCACGAGGACACCAGTGTGCATGCACGGGGAAGAGACCGGTCTCCTGAGGAGAGGCGCGTTGGGCTTTTAAACAGCGGCGGTAATGAGGCTCCACTTCCTTCAGGTGTGCCCCATCACACGCCGCCAGCCCTGACTCGTCCAGCGCCCCTCCTCTCACACACCCACTCCAGTCGGGAGCCTGGTGAAGGGCGGCGATTTAGGACGGGGTGCCGGTGACAATCAGGGAGGAGGCAGCTGACTCGTCACAATATATATATATATATATATACTGCCCTAACATTTTCCTCAATATGAAATCTCAAATTAACATCAGAATTAACATTTTAAAAATAACTAAAAATAGGGGAAATTCACAATTAAAAATTCAGCACTGACACAGAGAGAGAAAAAAAAAAAAGATTAAAAAACAATATCAGCCAATAGCAGTATGTCACCATTATAAAACTGTGCATCCTGTTGTTTCTGTTTTCTTTCATGTACTTTTTCCTCCCTGTCATTTACCTTCTTAACTTCTCTTGACACAAATGGCAAATTCTCATTCAAGATTATTGATATGCAAAAGCATGCACAAGCCCCCTCCCCAGGCAAGTGATCATAGTATAAATGCCACATAGGACACAGGTGAGTTAATTAATAAATGTTGTTTTAATTAAATCAGTCAGAGATCCAAGTATCCACAGATTACTGTTTCCTATAATTAAGCAATTAGACCTGGCATTTTCTAAATGCGTATAAGGATGTTATCCACAGAGTTTCGGCACAAATAGAAACCCCCCATGCCGTTGGCGGAGGTAAACCAGGAACTGGACCTCCCCTGCAGACTTGGTCATTTGATTAATGTGAGACTGTTGCTGGTACTGCTGTCTTTCAGTTTCAAGAAGCAGTGTTTGTGTCAATCAGGCATGAAATGTAATTAGAAAGTCTGCTCAGTGCAGTGGTAAGGTGAAAGTGGAGCCAACATGAATCTCGAGAAATGAGCAAAAGGGTTTTTTTCCTGGTAGACATCAGACTTGAATTACCATATCCGCTACTCAATTTTTTAACATTG